>NW_026129217.1:0-66903 GCF_022985175.1 Labeo rohita
TCCATCACACCACCCACCCTTATTGCCTCATCCGGATCAGATGTTGCTGTAACCTCACCATCCTCTGTGAGGTCAACAGCTGAAAGAGCAGGGAGGAAGAGGAAGGACATAGAGGAGCTTATGTATGAGATGGAGGAGAGGGAGGCAGAAAGGGAAATGGAAGCAGGAGAAAGGGAGGAGAGGCGATGGAGAGAGATGATGGAAAGGGAGGAAAGAAGAGAAAGAGAGAGACGAGAGCATGAGGAGAGACGAGAACAAGAGGCCAGGGAAAGAGAAGAAAGAAGAGACAGAGAAATGAGAGAGAGAGAGGAAAGACGAGACAGGGAGACAAAGGAGAGAGAGGAGAGATTTCTTCAGCTTTTAGAGCTTTTTGCTAAAAAATAAATAAAGAAAGAATATTAATAAAAAGTATGCTTTCTTTCCATTTGTTTATGCTAGGTTTTTCATTGTTACATACTGGTTATCAAGTTTTAATGCAGTGTTAGTTTTCAGGGATTTACAGTAGCTAGATTTTGTCAGTTGTAAAGTGTCAATTAATAAAATGTAGCATTGAGTAACAACAATTTTAAAGCACTTATGTGTACACTAATTTTGTGGTAGTTTCCAGCTGTTTTTTTTAAAAGCGAAATGGTAGACTTCCACCAAATATGAATTCTGCCAACATTAGTCTATTGCTAAAACCAGGCAAAGACCCTGTATTGCCTACCAGCTATCGTCCAATATCCCTTATTAATGTGGACATTAAAATAATCTGCAAAGCTCTCTCAAAAAGAATAGAGAAGATAACTCCTCTCATAATTCATCCCGACCAAACTGGTTTCATAAAAGGGAGGCACTCCTCAACAAATACAAGTAGGTTACTTAACTTGATAGATTATTTATGCAATAAAAACCTTCAAACTACAATATTGTCTCTAGATGCAGAAAAAGCTTTTGATAGGGTTAACTGGAATTTTCTATTTGCAGTTCTACACAAATTTGGTTTTGGAAATTCTTTCATAAACTGGTTAAAAATATTATATAACTCTCCAACAGCATGTGTTAGGACAAATGACCAAACATCCTCCAGCTTCTGTCTTAAGAGGGGCACCAGGCAGGGATGCCCCCTCTCCCCTTCACTGTTTGCAATTTTTATTGAACCACTAGCAGCAGCAATTAGACAGGCTACAGTGATTAAAGGCATTAAATGCAAGAATGTAGAACATAAAGTTAGTCTTTACGCAGATGATGTGTTACTTTTTCTTCAGCATTCACAAACCATTCTTTCTGAGGTAATTACATTAATAAACTCTTTCTCAAGAGTCTCAGATTATTCAATAAACTGGTTAAAATCTACAGTTCTTCCAATTAATTGCTCCTTCCAGAACTCTTCCACTCCACTGCAATCCGGAAATATTAAATATTTAGGTATTAATGTTTCACCTAGGTTGGGAGATTTAATTAAATTAAACCACATCCCACTTTTAAAGATGGTAGAAGATGATCTAGCCAGATGGAAGTCTCTACCCATATCACTCATGGGAAGAGTCGCCTCAATTAAAATGATGGTTTTGCCAAGAATTAATTATTTATTTGCAATGATCCCGAGCAAACCATCACCTGACTGGTTTAGATCTCTGGACTCCTCCATCTCTAAATTCCTTTGGAAAGGTAAACCCCGCGTATTAGCTTAAAAACGCTGCAAAAGACCAAGGATAAAGGAGGACTAGATCTGCCTAACTTTCACCACTACTTCTTAGCTAACAGGCTTCAACACATTTCAGGGTGGTTAAAACACACCCTCTTAGACGAGCCTTGGCTAGATGTAGAACAGGCATTATGCAATAATATAGAGATTTCGGATCTGCCATTCATTAGCTTGATCATCAAACGACACGTATGCTTCAAAAGCATCAGTATCAGCTCTTCTCTGACAGCATGGTGGGAGTTTCTAAAAATGACTGAGTCTTCACTAATCCCATGCAAACGTACTCCCATCTGGAATAACCCTGACCTATTAATAAACAATAATATGATAAACTTCACAGATTGGAGTTGTAAAGGTATTAAATATCTGGAACATATATTCGAAGGGACGGACTTTATTCCCTTTGACATATTAGTTAAACAATATGGGATTAACAAGAACAGATTTTTAGAATATCAACAAGTTAAATCTATAGTAAAAAGAAAATTTAAGTCTAATCATATCAAATTACAAATACCACCAAGTGTGGCAGAATTTCTTAATCTCAAAACCCCTAAATTACTGTCTAAAATATACAGGACACTTTCCAAAATAGATGAATCAGTATCGCTTCCTATTACAAAATGGGAGGCAGATCTATCAGTCAGCTGGGACCATAATTTTTGGTCTCAGATATGTTTAAAAACCTTTGAACTGATTAGAAATCCCAGTTTACAATTAATACAATACAAAATCCTGCATAGAGTGCACTACACAGGTCATCGGATGTTCAGGATGGGTTTTACAGCTTCTAACAACTGCTCACACTGTCAAGGCAATACACCTGACAATTATATCCACGCTCTATGGTTCTGTCCACCTGTTCAGAGGTTCTGGTACAGGATTTGTGAAGACTTATCAAAGTGTCTTAAATGTTCCATTCCAGCCTCTCCATCAGTCTGCTTGTTGGGCTACCTAGATGGTGTCACTACAGAAGATAATTCAATCCACATGGCTTACACTGCCTTATGCATTGCTAAGAAGACTGTCCTCATGAACTGGAAAAATAAAAATAATCTTAATATCAACCAATATAGAGATCGTTTGTTGGACTATATTAGTCTTGAAACAGCTTCTGCTGCCACATTAGATCAATCTCTCTGGGCTCCTTTGATCAGCTCCATCACCTAGTGTGAGTGGGGGTCACGGTTCTGTCTGGCTTTGGTTTTTGTTGTCGCCGTGGGGGGGCCATATGGGCTGGGGGCATCTGGGAGTTCCCTAGGGGTGAGTTTCTTGGGGGGTTCGGCGCTGGGGCTGCGGTCCTGGCCTGGATGGGGTGTTGGTGGCTCTTGGGTGTTGTTTTTCTGGCGGCTGCATGCGGCGCTGCTGGGGAGGCCTGTGCCGGCGGACGTAGGTTGCCGGCCTGGCAGCCGTACTGCTCCGGGGTAGGTCCGGGGGGGGCTTGGGGTTCTGGGGCCGCTCTGCCACCGGGCTGGGATTCCGGCTGGGCCTGGGGGGCTTGGGTCCTGGTTGGTGTGCCGCCGGGAGCGTGGGTTGGTGCATGCGCTTGGGCTCGGCCCTGGTGCGGGGGCCTTTGACGCGTCGGTGGATCCGGTGGCCTCTTTAGCTGGTAGGGACGTTGTTACCATCTGTCAGTATCCACTCTGCAGGGGGCAATATAGGCGGAGGACAGACTTAACCTGGGTGTCTATTGTCTTCTGTAGTCTGGGAGTTGACTGAATGATGGGGTTGGGGTAGTTTTTCCTCTGCTGTGGGGTCCGGTGGGCCGCCCCGGGCTGCCGTGGGCCCTGGTCTGGATGGGCCTGGGCCCCCTGCCCTGGGCAGATTTGGGGCAACGGGGGTGCCTATGGGGGTCAGCGGGGGAGCTGGCTCCAAGGGGGGGGTACTTTGCCCCCTCCAATGATTTCCTCCCCATCCCTAATGCTTCCCTTCTCCCGCTCCATCACACCAACATACAGGTAGGGTTTTGGGGTGCGGGTGTGTCGCTGGGATGCAGGGGAGGTGGTACTCCTCTGTCTCCTCATGGCCACCTGCATCTCGATCATACATCACAACTTAGACACTCTAATTACTTACTGTCACATGACACATACATATAGGGCCTTGGGGGTGGGCACACTGAATGGCATCCAGGGGGCGGTCTGTTCATTCAGCCTTCTCTCTGGTGCCGGTGCCCACTTCTCAATTTTAAGTTACACATAGACATTGAGGGCTCTTGGGGAGGGGCCGATTTGACACGAGCTGGCGGAGGGTGGTTAGTGTCTTGCCCCTCCCCTGTTTTAAAGCACTTTAGAACAACACGCACCAACACTACATTTGAGCGGGTGAGGTGAGGCATGGGGTCTTCTTTTTTTTTCACACCCCTGTTCTCTGTTCTCTGTCTGGGGCTGGGGGCTGTGAGGACGAGCTGGCCATCCGGTCGGGGTCTGGGCTGGTGGTCTTCTCTGCTGCTGCGGGGGACCGGGGTGGTCTTCCTGTCTCCACGCCAGAGTGAAGAGGGTTCAGCTCCGGGGTCTGGCGCTGATTGCCCCTCTGGGGGTAGTGGTGCCTGGATCCAGGAGTATAGAGTACAAATGGGGAGTGTGATTGTGGGTACTGTGTCCATTTTTGTATGTCTACATGTGGGGCGAGTGTGTGAATATTTGTTTGCGTGCACGAGGGTGGGAACGTATGCTTGTATATATGTGTGCCTGTTTGTCTATGTCCATGTGTCAGGTCAGGCCTTAGACTCCGCCTCACTCATCATCTCAGGCCCCCCCACCACGCCCTGCCGGTGGAGGATGCCCCCGGCCGCCGGTGCGTTGGTGGTTTCTCGCTCCGGGCGGGATGCTCGGGTGAGCGCTGGCCCGATCTCGGCGGTTGCTTGGCGGGGCCTGGCCCCCCTGGCTTTGCTGGGCCCCGGCTAGGGGGTTGGGGGCCCTTGGATCGCCGGGCCCAGGGCCGGTCTGCTCTGGTGTGGCCGGCTGCCGGCGGAGCCTGCGGGCTTGCCGCCACGCCCCCCTGGGACGTCTGCATTGTGGCTGCCGGATGATCCCCCTCCGGGCCCTCCTCTGCCCTTTTCTGGGTGGGGGCCGCGGTTGTCCCTGCGGTGGTTCCTGCGGTGGTTCTCCTGGGACTCTCGTGCTCGGGGGGGCCTCCGGATGTTTGGGGCCCGGGTCTCCTCCATGTCTGCTTCATACCTTGCGGGGCGGGGCTGTGGTTCCCCACACACACTATTAAACATTTACATGGAAGAACCTTATGAACACAAACGCGCTCACACACACAGGTGTGCACACAGGTGTACACACAAGCATTCACATTGGTGTAAAAACAGGTGCTCACAGACACACACTGTCTTGATCTGCTGTTGCTTCAAAACATATTTTGTAATATTAGTTATGTGTGCTGCACAATAACATTTAACATTTAGTATTTACTGTGATTTATATAGATGTTGGTTGTTGCTGCAGTTACTCTGCTGTTGTGTCTTCTGTTGTTTTCTCCTTTTGTCAGCAGGTATGGAGGCAGATTATCTTTTTTTTTTTGATCTTTCTCTCTTTCTCTATCTTCCTTCTCCTTTTTTTTTTTTTTTTTTTTTTTTTTTCTTTTTCTTCTTCTTCTCTCTCTCTCTCTCTCTCTCCCCCTCTTCTGTTGACTTTCTCCCCAAATTTTTTTTTTTTTTTTTTTTTCCTGTTTTCTCTATCCCCCCGGTCTTGTCTGTAATAGTATGGTTAAATAAAAAGGTACATAAAATTAAATTAATTAAATACATAAAAAAAAAAAAGAAATAAATATTCAGTGCAGTTTAAACATCGTCTGGTTATAAATAATGTGACTGTTGATGAATTAGGAGTTTATTACTGTATGAACACAGGCACACCTCCAAAACTCAGCAACAGCACCAGACTATACTTCAATGAAGCAGTTCAAATAACTGAGTGTCACAATCATTCAGCGGTGGAGTTTATTGATCACAATCAGATACAGTGGCAGATTATTATCATCATATCTGCTCTGATGAATGGACTTCTGATCATTGTGGTGATCGTTTTTGCCACTGGAAAAACTGAACGGTTGGAAAAACACATTCATAATACTGATCTGCAGACAAAAGTTATATATCAGCCTCAAGATCTACACCAATTGTAGGCAAAGTAAAGTAAATGTGAATTGATATCTTTATTTGTTTATTTATTTATTGATAAATGTCATTACTGTATGTTTTGATTACTATTGAGGATTCAGTATACAAAATATTGTAAAAAGCATGGGTGTGACTATACGTTATTAAAATATCATGTACTTAAGTCAAAAAAAAAAAAAAAAAAAAAAAAGCGAAATGCAGAAATATCTAAAAAATGAGAATGAGTGTCGTACTGTAGAGAAAACCCAGACCAGACAGCTTTAAAAAGTATTCATTTTAATTTTGTTTTAAATATAACTTCTACATAAATATGACCACAAAGATTAGGGCAAAAACATTTTTGTATCAAGTAGTATAAATCAAACGGAAATTTCTTCAAACATTTTTATAATGGGTGCCAGGAAAATGAACTTCAGCATCTTCAGACAGGTAACGTTCACATACAGTTTTTAAGTCTTTTGAAGTTAACATGTAGTAGTATCATCTATTAATCTCACTAATCTTATTTATAGGGCTTCACTTTATTACCCCAGAAATAAAGTAATTTATAAAATTAAGCTTTAATATAAAAATAACCCACAAGTGCAATTCATGCTATGTAGCTAGAATTTCAAAGAATTGTTATACAAATTTACACACACACACAGCCTTAGGCAGTGTGACAGTGGTTGGTGGGTGTCACCTCTGGGGACCACTGCAGCTCCGAGATCCCCTGTCAATTAGCCTGGGACTATCCCCAGTTACCATGTGCAGCCACGAGGAGGCCCGACAGGAGTCTTGGTGATGGAGAGGCTGTGCACTGACAGAGGAAAAAGTGTTTTTCAGGTCTTAAAAAGTCTGATTCGTCATTCCACAATTTTATGCTGCAGAAAGCCTTAAATTTATCAATGCAATAATACACATGCTCTGCCAAAAACTAATGTCTTCCAGAGTTTTTGTCCCAGTACAAATACTAAATATAAATATTACATAAAGATAAATTTATTTAAGATGCAAAATGAAGAAATTGTCTTTATGCTTAAAACAAGACTATTTCTGTCAATGGGGTGTGAAAATTATTTTTCCATTTGAATTAAGTAAAAACATTTCTGAGCTCACAGGCAAATATTTGTCCTTGTTTTAATCATGAACTTCATTTTGTTTAAGTTCACAGAAAACAAGGCTTCTTGTATAATTTTTTAACAAAAAAATATTTTTATATTTTCTATCTTTTCTATTTTTTTCTGTTTATTTTACAATTAACAAAAAAAATTGCTTGCTCTATTCTTTTTCTATCTGTTTTCTTTTTATTTACTATATAATTAAAAAATCCTTGCTACGTATACTGCATTAAGCTAATCTGAGACTTGTCAGAGCTTACATAGCATTGTTCTTTTGTTGATTTTGATTGCTTCCATTGTCCTCATTTGTAAGTCGCTTTGGATAAAAGCGTCTGCTAAATAATTATATGTAAATGTATCATAATTTTGCATCCTAAGTACTGATTAGTTGTATTCCCTTTAACTTTTCATAAATTTACTTTCAGAAAACCGTCAGAAACCCTGAAAAAAACTGCTTTTTCATCACATTGCCAGTGGCAGTGAGCAGTAAGCATGAGGGATGCACACAGATGCTATGCACTTCCACCTCTCTCTAACTACTACTGCTTTTTTTTAGCATCACAACACCCTGTGGGCTGTGCCCACCCACACACACCTAACTATTTACATGTTAACTAGCTAACGTAGACAAGCTTAAACAATGTCAATCTTAGAACAAGAACTGATTTGCAGAGTCTTAACCTGTTAAATTGTCTTACAGGTAATCATGCTCATGAAGAGCAGGCACACAGTTGTCTGGTGCAGACACAGCTGCAGCCAGATTGTCCCGCACATCCTCTCCTGCGCTGGCTTCTTTGTTTTGGGGTTCAGGTGGGTCATCGGCAGGATCCTCCACAACCTCTGCATCAACAATGTCCCCGTTCTGAAGACAGAGGTTGTGGAGCACTGCACAGCAAGCAACAACTTCTGGCACAAATGCAGGGCTCACTTCCAGGGCCTTGAAGAAGATGGACCTCCAGCGTGTCTTCAGCATCCCGAAGGCTCTTTCAACAATGTTGCGTGCATGAGCATGCTTGGCGTTGAAGCAAGCCTGTACAGGATTCTGTACAGGCTCTCTGTACGGGGTGATGAGGCAGATGGGCGCACTCAAACAGGGATACCCACCATCTCCGAGGATGCATTTTCCTGCAGGTGGATATAAGCGGCCAGTGTAAACAGGGCTGTTCTTAAGCACCCTGGCATCATGCACCGACCCAGGATACCCAACAAAGATGTCAATGAACTTCCCCTTGTGGTCGGTGATGGCCTGCAGCTGAACAGAGTGGAATAGCTTCCTGTTAAAATAGCATGGGGCGTCACTTGCTGGTGCTTTGATCCGGATGTGGCAGCCGTCTATTGCACCAGCTACTGTGCAGAAAGCTGGAGACCCAGCCAGCTGGGCAAAACCTGCCCCCACTTCCTCCAGATCATCTGGGGTCGGGAAAGTGATCACCCTCTTCAAAATACAGATGACTGCCCTGCTGATTCTGTGCACAATGTCATGCACCGTGGACTTTGGGATGTCAAAGGCCATTGACACCACCCTATATGATGCTGCGTGGGCCAGCCAGTACAGAAACACCAGCACCTCAATATCTGTTTCCCAGCCATGGTCAAAATCTGACCTCAAAGCAGCGATGAGGGACGTGATGGACTGTCGTGAAAGCCGCAGGCTGGGACGAAGGTCAGATCCATCTTTGAAATACAACTGAAGAATTGGCACAGCAGCATTCAGGCGGCAGTAGGTTGTAGGGCTCACCGTCTGTAAATGTGTATATAGTTTTTTTCTTTAGAATATGAATACTTTATTTATTTATGTATTTATTTATGTGTATCTATGTATATATTGCATTTATTTATTTATTTATATATACACACACACACACACACACACACACATAGCTCACCATCTGTAAATATGTATATATTTTTTTTTTTTTAGAATATGTATATATTATTTATTTGTGTATCTATGCATAATATATTCATTTTAACTATGTATATATTGTATTTATCCATTTATATAATACACACACACACACACATACATATATATATATATATATATATATATATATAAATAAGGTGTGTATATATTCATTCAAATTTATTCATTCTTGTTTTTTGTCCTGTGTATTCATTTATAACAATAAATTACTTTATTGTTGCTTCAAGTCAGCCTCTGTCGTGGTGTTCACAGAGGTGTTTTTTTATTCTGAGGTAAAATTTGCTAGCTAAATAAGTAATTATACTTACGTTATTTGATAAATAATCTAAAAGCTGTCTACGAAGGCGTGATCTGCGAGCAGCTGACCGACGCCTTCTCTGAGCTGTCTGTCCAATCAACGTTAAAACGCCGAACATTGCCGGTGCCGGTGTTCGTACAGTGGAGCGGTCCCTTTAAATTTTCGCGCTGTTGTGACGACGCATGACACGTGACAACATCAATATGGCGGATGTAGTACGTCCGAATTCCATTCATACTACCCACATTCATACTATATAAAACGTACTTTTTAACAGTTGGGTAGTACGTTCATATTTAAATGTAGTACCTACTTAAGCAGTATGCGATTTCGGACGCAGCAATTGGCTGCTGGAAACGAGAAATGTGGCCGCCATCTTGGACCGGGCATACTCTGGAATTGATTACATCGCGTAGCAGCAGCAGAAGTGAGAGAACATGCCTGAACACTGTGTAGCTCTGCAAAACAGTCCTTTTTCAGGGTTTTTAGTGTGTGTGTGTGTGTGTGTGTGAGCGAGAGAGAATGAAATACTCCAAGTAGACTCTAATGTAATATTCATATAGTGTTTCTTCAACTTATTAAAATACCTTTACCGTCACTATCTGTTTCTGCTTCTCTATAGGGCTGGACAATAAATCGATATCAATATATATCGCGATAGATTTTTTTCAATAAATATTTTTGTTACGGATCTGGTCGGTGAGCTGCGGACCGCTCACCACCAGATGTCGCTCTCCCTCTGTTTACACACTCTGACTGTTGCTTTACACCCCGTACTACATTATCCATCAGCCGCTGCTCCCACCACCTGCGCCCAATCAGAGACAGTATATAAGCCCCGGTCTTCCTGTCACTCTTCGCAGAGTATTGAACTGTTTACATTCATACAAAGCGTTTCTCCGAGTTTCCCCTGTGTCTAGTTTTCTTGTTTTGCCTTGTTGTTTCCTTTAGTCTGTCACGTTGTCTGCCTATCGGATCTCTCGCTTGTCTGACCACTCTTTTGCCTAGCCCTTTACGGATAACGTTTGGCGCTGAATCGACCCTCGCCTGCTCTATGGACTATTCTTCGCCTTGCTGTCCTAATACCTGTTTGCCATTGTTTGACCCTGCCTGCCTGACCATGTCTATGTCACGTCCCTTCAATAAAAGTATGCAGATGGATCCGCTCGTCTCTCGTCTCGTTCCTACTGTTGCAGTTTTTATTTAAAAAAATAAATAAATATATATATATTAATTTTAATAGGAGGAGCCTGGAGGTATTATAGACTTTGCAAATTCAGTTTGCAGACATTTGTAGGTACAGACATCCATTGTGTGTGTCCTCGGCAGTTTTTTCCTGAGGCTTTTTAATATTGTCCGTATCGATATCGGAATTATATCGTATCGACCGAAATTAAGAAATATATCGTGATATAAATTTTTGCCATATCGTCCAGCCCTACTTCTCTATCATATTTATAGTGTGTGATTTATAGCCCACCTGTTAGTCGCTTTGGATAAAAGCGTCTGCTAAATGAATAAATGTAAATGTAAATGTAAATTTGCAAAATTCCTATCATAGCCTACACCTCATATGGTTATGGTTGCGCTTTTGTCCACAGTGACATAAATACAAAACAATATAATACTTAAATTTAACAGGGAACAGATTGAGATGTTGGTCAGATTATAGCTAATAAGAAGAATAGCAAAAATAAACAACGTCAATTCAGTCAATAGCATAATGAAATAAACAATGAAAATGAGGGAAAACCGCAATAATAAACAATGTCAATTCAAGCAAAATATAATAACAGCATGGTAAGACTACATTAAGGAGAATATCAGTAATGAACAACGTCAAATTAATTAACAGCCAAATGAAAATAGCATAAAACTATACAAACCATAACGCATTAGAAGTGCTTAATGAAGTCCATGTTGTAAGTCTTTAGACCCTCTTAAAAGACCCAATACTATCACAGGAACGGAGATATTCATTATATTACTGTTAAGCTCACTATCAATATTAAAATACGCCAAACCATGTGTCATGTATCACAGCTACATTTATGACCTTTGCAGCAAAAAAAAACGCGTGAAAATCAGTTCGGTATTCCGTGAGGTATGATTAATTAAATGCGTTGACAGCTCATTACACCTGCCAAACAGATTACACTGAGTGGAGCGGGTGACCGGTCCAAGATGGCGGCCCCACGTCTCGTCAGCCCCAGTAGGGAGTATCGGTCGATGCGGCGTCTACTCTCTATATATGTCTATGCTCTCAACTTCCACTCAGTATTTAGAAAATGCAACTTTGTTCTCTTTGATATACACACTCATAACAACAAAGGTATATAAATACATAGAAATAAACATGCAAATAATAAATACAATATGTACAAATCAGTTTTCCTGTGACCTTAACTCCATGTGGGGGTCACATATATATATTTCTTAATGATAATTAACAGGTTTATATATAGATTTTAAAATTGGAGGAATTAGTGTAAGTGGTTGTTTTACAGTATTGTCTGTAGTTATTTAATATTAGTAAAAAAAGAAATAAAATTAGTAAACTATTCTGGCAGGATATTTCAGGCACACACAGACATCAAGAATTGGTCTCTTGAATTTGTATTCTGATGATCTAAAAGATGATGTAAATTAGATGTTGATACCTAGTCAACATATTAGTGTTTTAAGAAACCTTAGTACTTTTGCATCAACACCCAATCAAATTACATATGCAAAATACCATGCTCACAAACAAAGAGTCGTAAACTTTCCCTCCAAAGGTGAAAGTTACCATTGGTTCGCGGACCTCCTGGAGGCACAGCCTCCAGAGAGCTTAAAGGCTTCAAACGATTGAACGCCTCTCTCTCTCTTCACTTCACTCTCTTCTTCTCCCGATTGCGACCACAAAGAGCCAGACACTTCCACTCAAACCTGGAATTCATCTTCATGACTCACCTCAGTCAGTCAGTGGTTCTTGGAGAACCTAAGAAGATGAGCTAGAACTCTTCAGGACTTCCCTAAGCATTCACCAGGCCTTGCGGCCTTGTCTTTCCATTCCCCAAAGATCACAGGACTTCAGCTGGGTCCCTCTCAGCTCTTCCCAGCAGGCACAGGACGTCAACATGACGTCAGATTGACGTTGTACCCCAACCACTATGACGTCTATCAGACGTTGCATTTTGGTTGGAAATGAAAATCGGGTTGACGTCAGAACCCAACGTCAGGCCGACGTCAATGTCCAATGCTTAAGATGTTGGCTCGACGTTGGATTTTGGTCACTTTCCAACGCACAGAGGTGTAAAATCCAGGTTCCGTGAGTAAAAGTCCTCCCCAGTATTTTGTTCCAATCACCTGGATTTGCTAATTAGCACAGTTTTTCAATCAGGAGGACAGAGATTGGACCAAGTCCTTCCTTTTGAGTCTCAAGCAAGTCTCAAGTAAAATCCCAAGCCCCTAAAGAGTTAAAGTTAATGAGATAACTGAATGATGATTGTGTTAGTGATGAACATCTGCTGTTAACAAGCAGCACCACTGAAAAAAGAGAAACACAAGAACTACAACTGACTCGAATCAACTGAAAAAAAAAAAAAATCATCTCTCAAAATCTGATTAAACATCTCCACAAACAGCATCACCAGCTTCACTCATTACTAACCAGACTGACTTTATTTCATGTCTGCAGAATCTCTTATTAAGAATTATAAGAGGTTTAGATGTTGATGTTTTATTGGTCAAGAAAAAAACACAATGTCACCATAATTGTGGTCAAGGGTTGCTTTAGATTGTCTCTTGACTCTTGAAGTAATTTAAAGTAATTTCAATACTGTTTTACTGCAAACATTTGTGCAATGCTGAATTGAACGCTTGCAGCAGCAGATTAGCTCACAGTCTCTCCATAGAACTCATTTGGATAAGCGTCATGAAGAGGTCTCTCTCTTTGAGTTACATGTAGCTATTGTACACCTGCAGTAAAAAACCCTATTAAACGAACATCACTGTAATGCTTCAGTATTGGAAGAAAAAACTGCATCAGCTCAGGCTTTAAGACATTAACACTTATCATACGCTCCTCAACAGTGGTGACAGTAATTAGTCATACTGCAGTGCATGATGGGAGTGTTTACTATGCTGTTACCCAACATGCTTTGCAGCATGAAGCGTTTTGTTGATTGTCACCATTGCTGAGATTCATATGCTGGTTCTTGATGTCTGTGTGTGTCTAAGTAGTACAGATGTTAAAAAATGTTTCATGCATTATACAAGTTTTAAATTTATTCACTATAACTGTTAGAAGAACATTATAGGTGCTTAACCTGCGGTAGTTTTGATTTTAGTTTTAAAATCTTAACATAAGAAGTAAAGAAAGTTATTTTGTATGTGTTCATATAAGCTCTTGATGATCATCTCATCATATGAAAGCTCTGATCTCACTGCTTTACAACAACATATGCATTGTAACAGAGAATGGTGACATCATTTTAACCAGTAAAACGTCAACATATGATCCTCTGTAATAACAGCAGGTGTTCATCACTAATGCACAATCATCATTCAATTATCTCATTAACTTTAACTCTTTGAGGACTTGGGATTTGCCTTGAGACTTGAGAAAGAAATGTTTTGGTCCAATCTCTGTCCTCCTGGTTAAAAAAAACTGTGCTAATTAGCAAATCCCGGTGATTGGAACTAAATACTGGGGAGGACTTTTACTCACCGAACCCGGATTTTACACCTCTGACAATGCAACCTAAAAACAACCAAATATCAACGTCTAATGATGTTCAAGCTTGATGTTGTGTGGACGTTACCACTATGACGTCTATCAGACGTTGGATTTTGTTTGCCATACCTGACGAATAAATGTCAGTATTTGACATCAATATGACGTTGGTTTAAGATGTTGGCACAACATTGGATTTTGGTCACTTTTCAACACAACCTAAAATCAACCAAATATCAACATCATTTGACATCGTTACTGGACGTCAAATAACGTTGTCCTTAGATGCTGGCTAGACGTTGAATTTTGGTCACCTGACGTCACAACCTAAATCTAACCTAATATTAACGTCATATGACGTTGTGTGCCTGCTGGGTTCTTTCTGTTGGCTGAAGAGACGTCAAATGAAAAAGAGCACTGTATGAAAACAGCATTAGACATGTATTGCCATTTACATAATAAATGGTATTTGTAAAAAAAAAAAAAAAACCTACATCCATGACATGCTCAAACCTTACCTGATTGAATTATGTTTTTATATTTTTTTATTTTCAGCTGCTGCCATGTTCTTTTAACACCTGCAGGATTGCACCTACATGAAAATTACAATTAGATTCAATACCATAGTTTTAAGTTTTACATTTGATATTACTTAATTTTAGAAATTTTATCTTAAACTGATCAACGTGTGTAAAAGTGGGAACCTTAAATTAAACATTTCCACTGAACATTAAGTTAAAGTTATATGCATTCTTGTTTTGTCAAATTTGTTGTAGAAACTATGCAGTAGCCTATTTTATGTAATTTAATGCAATTACATCTAAAATAACTTCAAAATTATGGCCAATTCCCCACTTTTTTAAGTGAAAAGTCAATAAACGTCACACATTACATTACTTATTTTATTATTATACTTAAATATTTAAATACTTTAAATATTTTAAATGTAAACTTACGCATTAACTTGAGCAGCTATGTTTTCCCACACTGTCTCTGTTTCGCCGATGCAGTGGTGTTGCTTTTATTTTTAAATATATGCCCATATTTGCTATAACTTTGCATGAGCACATCAAGTTCAGCTGGAGAAAAAAAATGCTGATCTCTTTTTTTCAGATGTTGCCATGGTGACTCGTAATATCTGCGCTCCATTGATAATGCCTTTTTATAGTCGCGGTGTGCGCGCTTAACTCTGAATTAGTCTACTCAGAGTTTATTGACCTAACTCAGATCAGCTGTTCTGAAACCGAAAACTCTGAGTTTTTAATCTCTCGGTAAGTCAACTCAGAGTTTAAACTCTGAGTTGGTTGAACCTCCTTACTGAAACAGGCCCCAGATGTGAATGTAACGTTCTATAGAAAAGCACTAAAAACTGCTAGATCCGATTATTTTTCGTCTTTCTTAGAAGAAAACAAACACAACCCTAGGTATTTATTCAATACAGTGGCTAAATTAATAAAGAATAAAGCACCAACAGGCGTTGAATTTTCCAAACAGCACAGCAGTAATGACTTTATGAACTACTTTGCTACAAAGATAGATACTATTAGAGATAAAATTGTAACTATGCAGCCATCCACTACAGTATCGCATCAGGTACACTATAGATCCTCTAAGGAACAATTCCATGCATTTTCAACTATAGGAAAGGAAGATTTGTATAAACTTGTTAAATCATCTAACCCACATAGCAATTGACATCTGGCCCAGCTCTGGGCCAAGCAAGGAGTTACACTTGGCCCAAGTGCAGCAAAGAATTACGGCCCTTGTCTGGCCCAGATCTGGACTACAGACGTGAGCCACACATGAGCCATAACTGGCCCAAATCTCAGCCAAACAGTAACTTATAACCAGCCCTGAACTGGGCCAGAACAAGTTTTATTAGTGCTACCCCCAAGCAACCATTGAATCAATTTTAAAAGTAGTTGATTTGTCAATGTTAATGATATTGAATTGTTATAACTTTTGCTCCTACTAATAATGTTGAAAAAAAAAAAAAAATTTTAACAAACCACCATTGTTGTGATCAGTGATCGCTTTAGTTGGGCTCTTGACTCTTTGTACTTTTTATGTTAGATTTTCTTTGTCTATTGTAACATTGTGTGAAAACATGTTATCTGAGATGATGAAAACTAAGATCTGCTGCGATTAGATGATAGTGGTGACTGTTAACCGTTGTGAGGTTATTTCATGAATTGCTCACAAATGCGTTGGGCTTTGAATGATGGTGTGATACGGCAATGTGAGAGTAAAGCTCAATAAAACCACTATCTTACTTTTATGAATTAACAGAGAGTATTATCAAGAAAACTTTAAATTACTGAATCAATTAGACATCAAGAATCAGCGTATGAAACTCAACAATGGTGACAATCAGCAAACTAAAATTCTATGCAGAAATGCATGCTGGGTATCAATATAGTAACAAGCCATTCATGATTCCCAGCATGCATTGCAGTTGATCTGTTTATCTGAATTAGTTTGGTGATTGTCACCATTGTTGCGATATGTATGTTGAGTGTTCATGTCTAAATCTTTTGATTTGTAATCAGATTTTTTTTTTTTTTTAGTTTTTTTTGCATTCGTGGTACAGAATATTTACGTCGATAATGACATTCATCAGTGTTATTTAGAATTGTTTTTCAACTGTATTGCCAGTCGCCACCCATTGCAAAAAGTAATCTACTTTCAATTAATTTTAATACATTTCTTTTCAATAGCATAAGTGTTTATATTGAAACACCATTACAACACAGAGGAAAAAAAATTATGTAATAAGAATTAAGAATCCAACTAAAGCAATCACTGATCACAGTAATGGTGGTTTGTTGAAATGTCAACATTTTTTTCAACATTAATTGTTTTAATGACATTAACATTGACAAATCAACTATTTTTAACATTGATTCAATGGTTTTCACCTGCTCTCTTGCTATCTGGGACTCGATCAAGCCTTCAGTAAACCACACAGGGTCCAGTCTTTAACCAGAAACCCCAAAACTGAGCCTAAAAAAAGAAACAAAAAACAACTCAGCCATGGATCCATCAATAAGCAGTAAAACACAGTTACACCTTTAGACATGACTCAGTTTTGGGGTTTCTGGTTTAAGACTGGTATCTATGTAGTTTACTGAAGCCTGAGATTGTGTAGCACTATTAAAACTTGTTCTGGCTCAGTTCAGGGCTGGTTATAAGTTACTATTTGGTTGAGATTTGGGCCAGTTATGGCTCATGTGTGGCTCACGTCTGTAGTCCAGATCTGGGCCAGACAAGGGCCGTAATTCTTTGCTGCACTTGGGCCAAGTGTAACTCCTTGCTTGGCCCAGAGCTGGGCCAGATGTCAATTGCTATGTGGGAAACCAGGGGTGCCCAACCCTGTTCCTGGAGATCTACTGTCCTACAAGTTCAGCTCCAACCATGAAAAAAAAACACCTGAACCAGCTAATTAATCTCTTAAGTAGCACTTGATAATTACAGACAGCTGTGTTGGTGCAGGGCTGGAACAAAAGTCTTTAGGTAGGTAGATCTCCAGGAACAGGGTTGAACAGCCCTGATATAAACCAACAACATGTATGTTAGACCCTATTCCATCTAAGCTACTAAAAGAGGTGCTTTCAGAAATCATAGATCCTCTTCTAAATATTATAAATTTGTCACTATCGTTAGTGACAAACCTTTAAACTGGCTGTTATTAAGCCCCTAATTAAAAAAACTCAACTTGATCCCAATAAATTAAACAATTACAGACCAATCTCAAATCTCCCTATTCTGTCAAAGATACTAGAAAAGGTAGTGTCCTCACAATTGTTCTTTCTTAGAGACAAATGGTATCTGTGAGGATTTCCAGTCAGGTTTTAGACTGTATCATAGCACTGAGACTGCTCTTATTATTCAATTCAATTCAAGTTTATTTGTATAGCGCTTTTCACGATACAAACAGTTGCAAAGCAGCTGTACAAAAATGTAGGCTACTACAATATATTTAGTATCTTATTAGTGGTGACTACTGTATGTCAAGTCAATGTACATATGGTATAAATGTTAAAATCAGTAATGGTGTAATCAAACAGATGATGAACACTAATAGTAATGATTATGTGTTGCAATCAAACTTGTAGAAAAATTGTGTAGTGCTGTATGTTGTTTCAAGGCTGGCATCATCGGCGGTCCTCTGAGGGGTTGGCATCATCTCTTCTCGGGTATTCAGAATCCAGACTTAATCTTGTGTAATTCCTAGTTACCACGGGATGGAAATCCCATGGCAGAAACAGAGAAACAAATAGGAACATAATTAGCGTAGCTGCTGTTCAAACCAAGCACAGAAAGATTTGTTAAACCAGAGCTAAAAGATTAATAATGAACATTTGATCAGATATAGCTGCAGAAAAAGTTTATGAGATGCATTATTTGAATGCTTGGCTAAAAAGATGAGTCTTTAATCTAGATTTAAACAGAGAGAGTGTGTCCGAACCCCGAACGTTATCAGGAAGGCTGTTCCAGAGTTTGGGAACCAAATGTGAAAAATGTCTACCTCCTTTAGTGGACTTTGCTATCCTAGGTACTACCAACAGTCCAGAGTTTTGTGACCTTAGGGAGCGTGATGGATTGTAGTGTGGTAGAAGACTAGTTATGTATGCAGGAGCTAAACCGTTAATGCAGCTAAACCGATCTATGAGTATGTTGTGATTTATAGTGTCGAACGCAGCAGTAAGATCAAGTAAGACTAGCAATGAGAAGCAGCCTTGATCTGACGCAAGTAGCAAGTAATTTGTGATTTTTACAAGTGCAGTTTCTGTGCTTTTCTGAAATTCTTCAAAGAGATTATTTTTTTGCAAGAAGGAGCACAATTGAGGAGACGCAACTTTTTCTAAAATTTTAGACATAAATGGAAGATTAGAAATGGGTCTGTAATTTGCCAATTCACTAGGGTCTAGCTGTGGTTTCTTAATAAGAGGCTTAATAACCAGCAAGAGTTACAAATTATTATTAGAGTTACAAATTACCTTCTCCTGTCATCCGATCGTGGTTGCAGCTCTCTATTAGTGCTACTGGATCGACCTGCTGCATTTGATACTATTGACCACAATATTCTTTTAAATAGACTTGAAAATTATGTTGGCATTAGAGGTAGTGCACTGGCTTGGTTTGAATCGTACTTATCTGACCGGCATCAATTCGTAGCAGTGAATGATGAAGTATCATATCAATCACAAGTGCAGTATGGAGTACCTCAATGCTCAGTACTGGGACCATTACTTTTTACACTTTATACACAGCAAAATCCCCAGTGTTAATTTAACACTCCGAGTTTGGACACATATAAACACTGAAGCAGTGTTGAAGTTAACGAGATAATTAGGTGATTAACGAAGTGATGATTGATCATTATTGAAGACACCTGATGTTAATAAGCAGAATCACCAAAGGAGAAAACCAACATTTTTAAGCAACCATTATAGTGGTCAGTGTTTGCATTAGTTGGGCTCTTGACCCTTAAATCATCAATATTAGGTCTTGTTTGGCTGCAATTACTGAGTTATAACAGCCAGACAAGCCAAGAGCAAAAGTCAATAAGATGGCATTGACTGTGCTTGACTTAATCATCATATAATGACTTGAGTATTTGACATAGAATTTCCTTACAGATTACAAAAAAAAAAAAACTGAACAAAAGATCAATCAGTTTTGCCATAATCAGACAGATGATGAAAAAAAAATTATCTTGTCAAGGCAAAAAAAAAAAAAAACCTAACTTAGAGATTAGACTCTAGGTGATTTACATCAAACAATGAATATGTTAAAACATAATCAGCTGGTGACTTAAGCTTTTGTCTTGTCTGGCTGTTTCAACTCAAATACAGCAGCCAAACAAAATCTAGTATTAAAGATTTAAGGGTCAAGAGCCCAACTAATGCAAACACTGACCACTATAATGGTTGATTAAAAATTTTGGTTTTCTCCTTTGGTGATTCTGCTTATTAACATCAGGTATCTTCAATAATGATCAATCATCACTTCGTTAATCACCTAATTATCTTGTTAACTTTAACACTGCTTCAGTGTTTATATGTGTCCACACTCAGAGTGTTAAATTAACACTGGGGATTTTGCTGTGTATGTTACCCTTGGGAGATATCATCAGGAAACATGGTGTTAGCTTTCACTGTTGTGCTGATGATATTCAACCAGAGATGGGACCAAGTCATTCCTTTCAAGTCACAAGCAAGTCTCGAGTCAAATCCCAACTCCTCAAAGAGTTAAAGTTAATTAGGTAATTAAGTGACTAATTAAGTGATGATTGTGCATTAGTGATGAACACCTGCTGTTAACAAACAGAATCACTGAAGAAAAGACAAACACAAGAACTACAACTGACATCAGACACAGCCTTGGATAAAATCAACTGAAAAAACAAAACAAAACAAAAAAACAACAACATTAAATCTCTCAAGATCTGATTAAACAACTCTACAGACAGTATCACCAGCTTCACTCATTACTAACCAGACTGACTTTATTTTATGTCTGCAGAATCTATTATTGAGAATTAAAAGAAACAAAGAAAGAACACAATGCCACCATGATTGTGGTCAAGGTGTGCTTTAGTTTGTCTCTTGACCCTTTGAGTATTTTAATGTAATTTGCTTCTAAACAGTTGCAATATTGTTTTATAGCAAACATTTGTGCATTACTGAATCAAAAGCTTGTAATAGCAGATTATCTTACACTCTCAACTTATAACTAATTTGGATGAACATCATGAATTGGTATCACTATTTGAATTATTTGACTGACATTCAGCTGTTGCACAACTGCAAAAAACAACAACAATACTACAATGTTTCAATATAAAAAGAAAGAACAGTATTGGCTCAGGTTTTTAGACATGAACATTTAGCATACGATCCTCAACAGTGGTGATAATAATTATTCATTTATCCTATGTTGTATACCCAGCATGCATTGCAGCATGAAGCGTTTGGTTGATTGTCACCATTGTTGAGATTCATATGCTGGTTCTTGATGTCTGTGTGTGTCTTAATACTGTAGATGTTCACATTTGTATATGCTTTATATGTTTTAAAATCTTTCACTGTAGCTGTTAGAGAAACATTCTACTTACATGCTGCAAAACCTAAACATATAAGAGAGAAAAAAAAAAGTCTTTTTGGATGTGATCAAGCAAGTTCATGATGACTACATTAGTGCATAGTGACTGCTCACTTCGCTGCTTGGATCTCACTGTTTGCACAACATGCAATGTTATAAAGAGAGATCTAATATAGCAGGTCAAGGGTCAAGAGCACAACTAAAGCACACACTGATCTCCATGATGGTGGCATCATTTTAACCACTTAAACATCAACATCTGATCCTCTGTAATTCTCAATAACAGCAGGTGTTCATCACTAATGCACAATCATCATTAAATTAGTCACTTAATTACCTCATTAACTTTAACTCTTTGAGGACTTGGGATTTGACTCAAGACTTGCTTGTGACTTGAAAGGAATGACTTGGTCCCATCTCTGTACTCAACTATTCAAGTTTAAGGGTTGTATTGTAGAAATATGGCTGGAACTCGTGTAGAACTTTTGGGATCGAAATATCCCTTAAGTAAAGAACTTATAGATATGTTCTCCAAAAAATGGCAGAAAAGAACGAAAAAATTGATGACAAAATGGTGAACTGAACATTTGATGTGTGAGGAAATGGAAACATTGATAAAATAATTACAAGACTAAAGATATGAGTCAAAAACAGAAAAAAAGAGAAGAAAAAAGGAAAATGGAACAAGAAGTGTTGCCTTTATTCAAAAAAGAAGGAGAAAACTTACTGAAAAATATGAAACAGGCTAGGAAGATTTTAAAGGAGGCAGAGAGAGAAGCAAAAGAAAAGGGAGAAGTGTTTGCTGACCCCCCTCCTTATGGGGCCTCTCAAGGTCAATTTCCAATACTCAAAGGAGTGGTAGGAGTAACAGGAGAGATGCAGATGGAAGGAGATGTGGAATTAAGAGATGAAGAACGAATGGGGCCAGATGTTAGACCAAAAAGCAGGCAAAATTGGAGTGAAAATAAAAGTCCATACTTAGACTGTTATAAGCAAAGTGCAGACAGCTTTGGAGGAATTAAAAACACAATATGAACAAAAACCTCAAAGTAGAAAGAAATCACTTGAACACAAAAAGGATTGAAGAGGAAATTGATGTAGAAGCAAGGTTATTCGAAGAAGAATTAAATAGGAGAATTAAGGAAACAGAAAAGTTTGTACAGGAAACAGATAAAGTATTGAGAAGCAGTGGATCATTAGAAAGTAAAGGGGAAGAAGGTGTAAAGGAGTCCTCAGTTGATGAAGTAAGGTGGTCACGAGAAGATGAACAAGGACGGCTTAGACTGTTAACAAAACAACTTCCTATTTTAATAAAAGGAGCGCAGGGGCAGTACATACCTTGGGCTTCACAGGACTTGGAGGGGCTAGTCACTCGCCTCCCGGACGTGCACGAGGAGGCTGGGAAATGGATTAGGGTGTTTGAAGAAGAAACTATGGGCAAACTCCTGGCTGTAGGAGACATCAAAGCACTCTTGGCAAAAATCATAGGGGGGAGCAAAGATGGAAGAAATTTTTCAATCATCTGGCTTAGAGAGAGCTGTGAACTCCCATTAAAAAATGCAACAATAAGCCCGCAAAGCTGTTGTTGTTCCATCCTGACGGGTGACAGCTGAGCAGAATCCAGAAAATAAACCGTGGAACTTTGACCAATGAGAGGACAGTTTACTCGTGCCTGACTTGTATTAACACATTTGGTCCGTTTAGAAACGTTGCTGTGTGAAAGCCTACCGCACAATGAATAAAAAGCAACATTGTAATAATTTGAATCTCTGTTTCAGAACAAAGCAATCGACCTACAGGTGTGAAAGCACCCTATGTCTTCCTATACTAAACATCTTATTGAGAATTAAGTAAGGTTTAGATGTGGATGTTTTATTGAAAATAATCAAGTCACCGCAGTGGCTCTTTTTTTCTCCTTCATTTTAACTGGTTAAGAATAGCATATCTATTTAATTGTGTGATTTGTGACACATTGGTGGGTTAAATATGTAACATTGGTTGTGTTCAAATTTCATTAACACAAAATGCATCTTCACAGATGTGTGAAGATATAACACAGGTTGTGTTGTTTTTAACATATCCGATTTAAGAGTGCATGTTAATTATAATTTGTATACTAATCAGTTTGTAATTTAACATTACCATTGAAATGCTACCTATTGCAATACAATATAGTCACACAATAGCAATGCTCTCCCATGTGGTTTGCTATTCCAATTGTATTTATTTCCATTGTTGTTTTAAGTTGCAGTGGGTGGCAATAGACATAAAATTTAGTTTTACACAATCATGCTGATAATGTTTTTTTAATCATTTGACAAGCTTTAACTGTAGGAAAGTTAAAGTTAAATGTTGTAAAACATGAAAAAAAAGAAAGGTTTACACTTTATTTTGATAGTCCATTTTAGACATTCTAACTATAAGTAATTTTGCAACTACATGTTAACTAATTTTCATTAATTTGCAACTACATGTCTATTAACTCTCAGAGCAGACTGTTAGGTTAGGTTTAGGGTTAGTAGAATAAATTGACATATAATTGCAAAGTTTAGAAGAGTGTTAGAAGATATTAAGCAGACAGTCTACCGATACTCAAATGACCAGTTGACATGCAGTTGCAAATTTATTTACTGTTAGTAGAATCAAAATAAATTATTACCAAAGAAAGTCTTAAGCAAAAAAAAAAAAAAAAAACATTTAATAATGACAAATTTTGCAAAGAAATATTCATTTAGAACTGAAATTTACAGATTAAAAAGATATCCAGATGATATTACATATTATGGATGTTCTTCTGCAAGTAGCACAGTGTTAGTAAGATTATTTAAAAGAAACAATCATATTGAAAATTACATGCACAATTAACAAATATGCCAGTTGGGGGTACTATAGTAACATGAATGAATGTTTGCACTTCTCATGCATTTATATAGTTTTTGTTTTGTTTTTAACATTTTACACAGCATGAGCTAGATAATGTTTTCTTCTTATAGGAATGCTGACTCCTTGACTGAATCAAAGCTTTAACTGGTTTCTCAAAAGAACTGACATGAAAACATAGATTGAAAACCTTTCTAACATCATCATATACTTTGTTACTATCCATATTTGATCAGCAAATTCATTACTATCCATAAACTCCTGTGTTATTTTATCATTATCAGCATTACATAGAGATGCTCAAATTCAAGTCACGCACATACACATAAACAAAAGTTCAGTATAGGGAGACGGTTGGTAAAAGTGTCATAAAGAATGCATCAGTGATCCAAGCAGGTCCTCTTTCAGCTGGCATCAGGTAACATTAGACTTAGTGTAGTCAGTTTGGTACCAGGATCCTCCCTGAAAAACATAAAACAAACATTCATTTATTTACACTTTAGATAAATGTACAGGCATATGATGGTGTATGATGAGAATCAGCTTGATTTTCTCTCCTTTAAACTGACCTGCTGATTTTTTCTTGTAGTAGATCAGTCCAGAAGCTGCTATGATGATTCCCAGAACCAGACCAGATGCCCCAATGGCAATTTTATTCCAGTCAGATTCAGACATAGAGGGGTCTGTAAAGTACAGAAATCATTCTCTGTTAGTGAATGATAGCAAATATGAGTAAACATTCTCAACATTTACATATAATTTAATATTTGTTTAGCTGTGGAAGTGTAATAAAATAATATCCATGTTTTCTATTTGATCCCACAAATATGTCAAAATCATTTATTAAGGAAAGACTGATGAGGGTAGGGTAAATGTCTCATCTTACCCCAGTCATAAATCATGGGTTGGGTTAAACTGCACTGTAAAAAACAACCTATAGAATCTACTCAATAAAATGAGGTAAACTGATGTAACTTTTTACACTCAGTTTGTTTGGGTAGATTCTATCCTATATGTCCGAGTAAAGAATACCTGAATTTATCAGCTAAGACAAACTAAAAAAAAGTAGGTAAAGTCTACACAGCAAAAAGCCCAGTGTTAAATGAACTCTCCCGGGAGTTTGAGTCCATACTCAAGAGTGTTAAAATGAACACTGAAGCAGTGTTAGAGTTAATGAGGTAATTAAGTGATTCATTGAGTGATGATTGACCATTATTAAAGATGCCTGATGTTAATAAACAGAATCACCAAAAGGAGAAAATCTAATTTTGTAAGTCGCCATTATAGTGGTCAGTGTTAGCATTAGTTTAGCTCTTTACCAGTAACTTCTTAATCTTAGATTTTGTTTGGGTGTTGTAATTGAGTTATAACAGTCAGACAAAACAGAAGAAATGAGATTTTGTGGTTTTGAATATGCTTTGACAAAGTCATGAAGTAACGATCAGAATAAGTGAGTTGTATTTTGTTTATGTTGCTTTAATCAGACAGGTGTTTCTGAAATTTATTTGACCGGGAAAAATATAAACATTTTTTAGATTTAGACACACAGACATCAACAGTCAGCATGAGAATCACAACAATGGTGACCAACAAAAACGTATGTTGTAGCCAATCAAAACTCATCCATATCTCCCATCATGCATTGTGGCATGAATAAATTATGAGCTGATGATTTCCATGATGTTTAGAGTTGATCTGTTTCTGAATATGCTGTTTGTCACCATTTTTGAGATTCATATGCTGATTCATGATGTCTGTGTGTGCCTAAAAGAACAGCTTTTGAAAGTTTTTTTTGATCGGAGGAGCTTGTAAAAAAGTCCTTTCAAAATGTAAAAAAAAAAAATTCAGGCTTCATTATTTTTTTGCTGCTGTGAAACCACAAGGCAGTTGTAATAAATAAAGGATATAAAACTCTAAATGGTTTCAGTGGCTCAAACTAAGTTTATTTTAAAACAGAATTATCACCATTGCATGACTTTTGCTCTTTGGCTTGTCTGGCTAGTTTAGCTAAACAATTGAACAAAAGCTAATGTTAAAAAGCTACGGGTCAAGAGCCCAACTAATGCTAACACTGACCACTATAATGGTGACGTAAACATGTCTTCAGGTGTCTTCAATAATTTTCAATCATCACTCAATGAATCACTTAATTACCTCATTAACTCTAACACTGCTTCAGTGTTCATTTTAACACTCTTGAGTATGGACTCAAACTCCCGGGAGAGTTCATTTAACACTGGGCTTTTTGCTGTGTAGACTTTACCTACTTTTTTTAGTTTGTCTTAGCTGATAAATTCAGGTATTCTTTACTCGGACATATAGGATAGAATCTACCCAAACAAACTGAGTGTAAAAAGTTACATCAGTTTACCTCATTTTATTGAGTAGATTCTATAGGTTGTTTTTTTACAGTGTGGCGTGTTCCACCACACAGGAAATCTTTTCTCCAGATTTGGGGGTGTATTCCAGCTCAGAGTGGATCTGATAGTACCAGTCTCCATCAGCCAGCTCCATTGTGGAGAACACATCTGGGGTTACCACTTTTCCATCTCTCATCCAGTACACTTTGATTTTTTCAGGATAGAAGTTGTAAGCACTACACAAAAGCATGGCGGGATGTCTGCCATTGGCCTGCTTCACTGAACTGAGCATAACCCTCGGTTTGACTGAGCCAGGAAAAAACAGCAAAACACACAGCAAAAAGCCCAGTGTTAAATGAACTACCCAGGAGTTTATTTGACTCCACACTCGAGTGTTAAAAGTAACACTGAAGTAGTGTTACAGTTAATGAGGTAATTAAGAGATGCATTGAGTGATGACTGACGATTATCTTGACCCTTTAATTTTTATCATTACATTTTTTTTGGTATGTTTCTGTGGTGTAGTGACCTGAATAACTGAGTCAGGTTTTCTTTATTGATTATGTCAACTCTGTGAACAACATAAAGTCTGTAAATGTTTGGTATAATCAGACAGATGTTTTTAAAACATATTTTTACTAAAAAAAAAAAAAAAAAGACAGACATCAAGAATCAGCAAGAGAATCAAAAAAGCATGTTGTAGCCAATCAGAACTCATGATTAAATTACATGACATGAATAAATTACGAGCTGAATTGTCTTTGTAATTTCTTTTATTCTTACTATTTTCTTTTGTTTTTGCTGTTTTTATGTGGCTTTTTAGTAGCTTGTTTTGTTGATGTGTTTATGTGAATACGCTGGTGATCTTGATGTCTATGTGCCTAAAGGATATATATAATTTTTTTTTATCCGAACTGTTTATCAGAAATCCATTCAAAATGTCTAAAAAATACAGGGCAAAGAACAAGGCAGTTGAATAAAAAGTGAAATATAACTCAAAGATTAGACTCTAAATTAGTTCAGTGACTCAAATTGTCAAAATGTTAAAGTATAATCCTCACCACCTTATTATTTCTGTTCTTGGCTTGTCTAACTGTTATAATTTAAAATTAAAATGGTAGGGGTCAAGAGCTCACTGACCACTATAATGGTGACTTATAATTGATTTTCTCCTTCAGTGATTCTGCTTCACATCAGGTGAATTCATTAATGATCAATCATCACTCAGTGAGTACTTAAATAAACTCCTGGGAGAGTTAATTTATCATTTTTTTTTTTTTTTTTTTTTGCTGTGCAACATCATTGGTGTATAAATACACATACTGATACATTAGTTTACAGGACAACTAGCTATAAAACTTTCAAGTATGAAAAAAGAACAAGATGTGCTAGGTCCAAAAATTACATGAAATCTCAATTATTATTATTATTATTATTATTATTATTATTATTATTAATGCAAATGAATAATTTATAAAAGCGTCTGTGATGATGAGAAGCATAGAAATATTTCCCTTGTTAAAGTAAAAAAAATCTTTATTAAGCAGTAAATATAATACAATCGTCTTGTCGCACTCACCTGATTTATCAATGATAGATACATCCTTAATCTGAGCATTATATTTGCAGATTGTGTCCACTGCAGCTTTCATTTTCTGCATGTCGGCCTCATCTTTGTTCCACTCCTCTGCCCATTTCACTCCCTGCTCAGTGAACCCCACAAACTTTCCCACAGTGCTGTTGTACTGTACAAACACATCTTTATTGAAGGAATGTGACTCAAGATAAACCATGTCGCTGTAATCTTTGATACTATAGATGCAGTCAGTTGTTATGTAATAATAAAAGCCACCAGCTGAAATATAAAAACAGTGACTTAGTGCTTAGGTATTTGTATGAATGCATGTCATTTATAAAATAACTTCTGTTCATGAAACATTTACTTTGGCATAGTCTAGAAATCACAGCTGTTTATTACAGGAAAGCAACAGAATAAAAAAAAAAATAATGTAAATACATTTTACTTGCCTGTTCCAAAAAATGCAGACAGCATCGATATGAGATGAAAAATAAAGAGGTTTGGCAGTGACATATTTACAGTCTTTAAATATGCTAAATGAATAAAATTAGCTCAGTGCCTTGTTATTGTGGCAGTTGTCTAAATAATCTGATCAATCAGCTTCTACTCACATAAGTGTGACGTGTTGCTAGGTGGAAAACTGCTTTAATTTGTCCTGTTTTCATTATTCTGTTGTGGGGGTGGGGGGTTGAAAGATGTCATGTGTATCAGTGTAATTTGAGTGTGTGTGTGTTTTATTTTCTTTTATTTTTTTCCACCACCTGTTTCCATGCTGCAGAATTACTGAGTTAACTATTTTATGTTTATATTTATTGTTTATGTTTTATATTTATTTTATGTAATGTCTGAGGTGTTAAAAGTCAATATGAATGTTTGCCCTGGCATAGCAGTTTTTGGGGTCATTTAAGATCTGAAGTGTTGAAGCAGTATGTAGCAGACCGATTGCAGAGGTTTGCTGCTTGCAGTTTGAGAGGAGCTGAAAACTGTGACATGAAGTCAGAAACTTTATGTTCTCCTTCGTGACACTTACTCGGTGTTGGCGAACTTTGTCAGATGATGTGGATTTGATGCAATATTTGTCAAATATACAGCAGTTTCAGACGTTTTCATGAAGCAACATAAACTTTTTCAATCTTTATGCACTGCTTTATTCAGTGTCTGTATGTACAATAATTATAAGATTGTAGCGCACATAGCCTTTAAACTAAGCCATCAACTGTGATCATTATGAACTTAAAACACAAAATACATCTGCATATACTTGTGTATCTGAATAGCTACAGTTTTGCCTTGAATATTTTGCATGTCTCATTTCTGAAATTTGCCGAACAGTGTGGTGCCAAGAAACATAACTCATAAACTCGACATGATAACTCAACCCCTAAAATTATTACAATTTATTTTGAATATAAAATAACAAAGACAGTACAGTGCCATGATTACAACTATCATTGCGCTTGTCTCCGTGACGGCATTAAAATTTGAATCATTTGTTATCAATAGGATTTGTTGAAGGAATTGCCTATATAAGAACTTTAAATAATGTAGAGCTGTAAGAAAACTCATCATCCAGTCTGTCTTTTGAACCCATGATGGTTTCTTATTTTTATTTAACTTTTGTATGCATTATAACTATTGCTATATATTTACTTTTCCGCTTCATTTTATGTATCTCTTCACCCAGTTATTAATGTTAGGTATCAACGTATCAAGGACCATAAATGCTTTGTAAATAATACCCAACAACCATGTCAGTATTAGTATTTGTATTATTAGGATTGACCCCTTGAGATGTACCATCTCATTTTCGAGGGGGTCCCAGAATACAATGCAATACAATCACAACATAAAACAAACAAAAAAACAGAAATTAACAATACACCTTTAAACAACACTAAACGCAAACGAAAATAATTAAAAAAAAAAGTATTAGCTAGCCATTTAAAGCTAGTAACGAATATACAACAAAACCTAATACAAAATACACTGATCAGTGAATCCAATTACAATATAGATGAAAAAAGTACCATTTTCAATAATAACATGTACTGTGCAAACCAGAGCAAACCATGAAAACAAAGTTTGCTTAAACATCTTAAATGATGTAATAGTTGGAATCTAAAAAGGTAAATTGTTCCAGTCAACAGGAGCTTTAAACATAAAAGCTTTTTTACCAATTGTTTTTTGTTGTTGTTGTTGTTGTTGTTGTTGTTGTTGTTGTTGTTGTTGTTGTTGTTGTTGTTGTTGTTTTGACACAAGGAACAGAGAAATAGGTCTGAACTTGATAATTTAAAGAAAAAGGTACAAAATATTGTTGTAAATAACTAGGCTAGTTAAAATAAATACATTTGAAAAGAAATTGAAGTCAATGAATATGTCTTGTATGCGAAGATGGCCGCTGGAGTGCATCATACATTATACAATGATGGGTATTGTATAATGATTGGTTTAAATTCAGTATTTGCTTGCATTCATTGTGTGTACTTATACAAGTATCATTAAAAAAGGATGCAAGTTATTAACTTTTTAAATTTCACATTTGAAAAATATAGTGTTTAATCATTTCTAAATATTTATTCAAATAAAAAACGTAAAAATAAGTAAGCAGGTACGACCTGCGATATTCCAAATACATGTATATTTAGTAAAGAGACATACAGGTACCTAATATATATATTAAGCCATTAATGGGCCATAATTATTGGACAAATAGTATTTAGTACTAAATGATCTCCTTAAAATTTTAAATGAATATTATTGAACTAAAATATAGAACATTTATTTAGATGAAAAATAGTTAAACTTCTATAGTCACATTACACGTAAGCAATACCTGAGGGTTAAATACAAGAAAACCATATTAACCCTTACGAAAATTAACAATGGTTTTATTATAGTAAAAGAGTAGTAACCATGTTTTTTGTGCATTGATTACCATTTGTATAACCATAGTTTTCCTACAAATACCATGGTTAGACTATGGTTAGTGCAGCAAGACCATGGTTAATTTGTGGTTAGCATGGTTTAACTAGTAACCATGTTTTTTGGTTTTATTAAACCATATTGTTTTTTTGTAAGTGTTGTCTCCCCATCACTCTCCAGAATAAAATTACACTGTAAATGTCATGGATGTAAAAATGAATGCATAACATGCTGTAATGTTTACCAAAAATTGCTGCAAATACCTGTATAGTGAAGCTGTCGTCTCTATCCTACTTGGACACATTCAAATATACTGACAATGCTGGTTTCACGTGAATCCGTGAATCACTTGGCGGTGACGCCGGCGAAATCAAAGCTTGTCGCTGCTCTGTTTTTCAGTGGCTCTGGCATTAACAAAAGCGCTACATTTTACATTTTACAATTTACGGTATGATAAATTGCAAATGTATGTATCGTGTATGTATTGTTTGGTATGTATACAATGGTATGTATCGTTTGAATTTAGTATGAAAACTTACAACATTTGAAAGCTGAAACTTTGTTTAAAATGGCAAGCAGCATTGCCAATTTGGCATGAGATTTACATGGGCAGAGTGAGAGCGTGAGACAGAGCCTGAAAGCGTGTGTCTCATGCCAAATGCGAGTTGGCAAGTTGAACTTTACAATTATTGGAAAATAATGGTGAATTATTAACATAAATAGAAAAAAGAAGCGGTCCTAATATTGAACCCTGGGGCACGCATCTTTGTTGAACCAAAAAAAATCTGACTTACTTCCATTTAATACTGCACAGTGTTTTCTATTATTCAAGTATGAATTAAACCACCTAATTGCATTTTCAGATAAACCAACTAAATCAAAGGCTTTGGATAAATCAAGAAAAAATCACACCTGTGAGTTTACCATCATCATCAGCTGCACTCTAAAAAAACGCTGGGTTAAAATAACCCAAATTGGGTTATTTTGGTAACCCAACGCTGGGTCAAATATGGACAAACCCAGCGTTGGGTTATTTTAACCCAACACTTTGGGTTGTTTTATTTACCTAGACTATTGACAAAAAAAATACTACGTTGCTGGTTGAAAACAAACCTGAAATATTTAATAATAAAGAAAATAAACAATAATCAAAGAGAAGGAGGGTCGAGTTTGGCATCTATTGTTTTCAAAATCGTCTCCATCATATGTTGAAACGCCTTCGCCATGGCCGGACTTAACTCAAGATCGTCGCTAGCTTCAAAAAAGATTGTGGCCAAAAAGATTCCAAAGACATAATACTATGATCGCATAGCCAAAGCCGTGGGGTTGCGTTCTACATGAATGAAAAATTTAAGTAATTGGCTGATTGGAGTGGTAGCTTGTGAAAACCGCTGTTACTCCCTGTCCGCCATCTTGCGCCTCTGCCAAGAACCTCTTCTTTTAAGTAATGTTTTTAAAATTAAGGTTGTCAGTGGGATCTGTTATGTAGGATGTACAGTATAGAATCCAAACATCTGCTTTTGCTCGTGTCAGATGTGTTTAAAAACATTTTAGGGATGTAGGCTGTATGATACTGTGTATTTAAAGGTGCACTACTAAACCATGTTTATTTCCTTTGCTGACCAAACAAACAAGATATAAATGTAGTGTACATTTATATGTTTATTTGATTTATAAACAAACTGTTGATTTCTGTAGAAATAAAACAGTTTTACAGTGGAAGTTACTTAATGCTCTTGTTATATGTAAATGAGCGATTTTTACCACTGCACTGCAGTACTTTATCTCCAATATTTAAAAAAAATAGTAGTTGATTGTTTGTCATTATTTTATGTCACAGGTAAAACATGTTCTTACATTTGTTATGGTTTATATTCTCTTTCAAATATGATACAAGTGATTTAATAAAGTCTGTTTTTTAAAAACCACACTCTAAAAAAACGCTGGGTTAAAATAACCCAAATTGGGTTATTTTGGTAACCCAACGCTGGGTCAAATATGGACAAACCCAGCGTTGAGTTATTTTAACCCAACTTGTTGGGTTAAATCTTTGACCCAACACTTTGGGTTGTTTTATTTACCTAGACTATTGACAAAAAAAATACTACGTTGCTGGTTGAAAACAAACCTGAAATATTTAATAAAGAAAATAAACAATAATCAAAGAGAAGGTACACTGTAAAAAGCAACCTATAGAATCTACTCAATATAATGGGGTAAATTGAAGTAACAATTTGCACTCCGTTTGTCTATATATTTGAGTAAAGAATACCTGAATTTAACAGCTATGACAAACTAAAAAAAAGTAGATAAAGTCTACACAGCAAAAAGCCCAGTGTTAAATGAACTCTCGCGGGAGTTTATTTAAGTGTTAACATGAACACTGAAGCAGTGTCAAAGTTAATGAGGTAAATAAGTGATTCATTGAGTGATGATTGAAAATTATTGAAGACACCAAAATGTTTACGTCACCATTATAGTGGTCAGTGTTAGCATTAGTTGGGCTCTTGACCCGTAGCTTTTTAAAATTAGCTTTTGTTCAATTGTTTAGTTAAACTAGCCAGACAAGCCAAAGAGCAAAAGTTGTGCAGTGGTGATAATTCTGTTTTAAAATAAACTTAATTTGAGCCACTGAAATCATTTAGAGTTTTATATCCTTTATTTATTACAACTGCCTTGTGGTTTCACAGCAGAAAAAAAATGATAAAGCCTGAATTTTTGTTTACATTTCAAAAGCTGTTCTTTTAGGCACACACAGACATCATGAATCAGCATACGAATCTCAAAAATGGTGACAAACAGCATATTCAGAAACAGATCAACTCTAAACATCACGGAAATCATCACCTCCTAATTTATTCATGCCATAATGCATGATGGGAAATATGGATGAGTTTTGATTGGCTACAACATAAGTTTTTGTTGGTCACCATTGTTGTGATTCTCATGCTGATTGTTGATGTCTGTGTGTCTAAATCTAAAAAATGTTTATATTTTTTCCAGTCAAATAAATTTCAGAAACACCTGTCTGATTAAACCAACATAAACAAAACACAATTTATTCTGATTGCTACTTCATGACTTTGTCAAAGCATATTCAAAACCACAAAATCTCATTTATTCTGTTTTGTCTGACTGTTATAACTCAATTACAACACCCAAACAAAATCTAATATTAAGAAGTTACTGGTAAAGAGCTAAACTAATGCTAACACTGACCACTATAATGGCGACTTACAAAATTAGATTTTCTCCTTTTGGTGATTCTGCTTATTAACATCAGGCGTCTTTAATAATGGTCAATCATCACTCAATGAATCACTTAATTACCTCATTAACTCTAACACTGCTTCAGTGTTCATTTTAACACTCTTGAGTATGGACTCAAACTCCCGGGAGAGTTCATTTAACACTGGGCTTTTTGCTGTGTAGACTTAACCTACTTTTTTTTTTAGTTTGTCTTAGCTGATAAATTCAGGTATTCTTTACTCAGACATATAGGATAGAATCTACCCAAACAAACTGAGTGCAAATTGTTACTTCAGTTTACCCCATTATATTGAGTAGATTCTATAGGTTGCTTTTTACAGTGTAGCGCTTGGCTCATCGAGTAGGGGGAGTGGCTTACTCTCTTAACTGTCACTTGATTGGATAAAATCAGTAACCCAATGTTGGGTTACACAAAAACAACCCAACACAAAAACAACCCAACTAAACGACCCAACAGGCTTAACCCAGCAGTTGGGTTAAAAAAACAACCCAACATTTTTTAGAGTGCAGGCTGGCTGAGAGGTTCACCACTTTCTATGAAAACACGGGCACAGAGAACAGCGTTGCTAATTTTCACAGATACCTCACGGAGAACAGTCCTGTCAGCTTGAATAAGAACCTCTTAAAGCTTGTCATTGAGAAATCCACTGGTGATTTTAATGTCCTGGTGCAATACTCCACCTACTTCACCACTCTGATGGTTTCAGGATTTAAGTTAAATCTGTTTTATTACAAATTAAAGGGCTACGATAGTAAAGTAAAGGCACAAGAAGCAGTCACACAACTGTACAACACTTTATCAAGCATACAGGATGCCTTGATCGAGTGTGCTGGTGACTTTGAGAAATGGGCTTACAAAGACGCTGTGAAAATTAGCAGTCGGCGATTCTCAGATACCAAAATGCTAACTTCAGATATAAAGAATCATTTGGAGAGGAAGTTTCACTGGTTCAAATGGGTAGTAATCGCCCACTCAAAAGAAGCAAAAAATGAGTTTACCTTTGGACAGTCAATTTACATTGATGTTCAAGAAAAGACATCAGTTCACTTAATTCATCAAGAAAAGGGCTCTGCTGTCGATCAAATTATTAAGGAGAATGTTAGATCTAGTTTGCGAAAAGAATTGAGTCAGATTCTTCCTCCGCAGTGTGAAACAATGAAGGACAAGCTGCTCCATAGGTTTGGCGCTAAAGTTATAAGCCACACACTGTTTCTTCATGCTGTTACAAAACCATCAGATTATGCACAGACAGACGTGGCAGATATTGAGCTGAGCTGTCTATATGGTGAAAGAAACTTTAATTTCTTCCTCAAAGGAAAGAATACTGTGGTGAAGCCTCCCTGCTCAGATGTGAATTGTAACAATGGAGAATGTAAATCCATCAAGGACACCACAATTGTATTCTGCAAGTGCCATAAGATGTTCCATGGTCCGGCTTGTGAGGAGAGCGTCCAAAATATTATCAACTATGAAGCTCTTGAAGGTGAAATCAATGGGATCATGTTTAAACCAGTCCCTGATCTGACAGCAATTTATTTTAGTATTAAGGAGCTGAAGGACTACACAAAAGCAATAGTTGAGTCTGTACAACATGATATCCAGTGGACACAAATCTTTGTGAAATACAGCAGTGTGATTCAGAAGTTCCGCTACATCAACACACTTAATGCACGACTTAAAAACAGCACCATAACTCAACGCCACTATATTTCTGAAGTTGGAGCTCAGTTCACAGGGGGAAACTCATTTCAGTTTTATCTCACAGACTTTCACCACATGATGATGGGCACTGGATTTGGAGACAGACAAAACATTCTGGATCTTTTTCGCAAGTCGCTGGTTCAGGACCAGTCTGGTGAACAAGCAGAGTGCACAAAATACTATAGTGACCAGATTGATTATTTTGTGCGCTACATGTTCGCCCTTGAAATGGAAGCAGTTTTAGCTTGGTCTAAATATTTACTGATCACTGGAAAATCAGAGGACATTGAATTTGTTGAGAAGACTTTCAAGGACTATGTGACACAGCAGTGGAGACTCTTTAACAAAAATGGATGTGGCCCTCTAAAGGCTAAGGATCTAAAGAACGATTACTGCGAGAAGCCGTACCACAGCACAGCCCAGCAGCAGGTGAAACTGAAGTGTGCTGGATTATACAAGCCCTTCCCCGAGACGGTGCGGTGCTCCGAAGCTCAGTGGAGCGCCCTACCTGTGTGCTACACCGAGCAGGTAAACGGGCAAGTCGAGTGCAAATCTGAAGGTGGAGCCACTGTCTGCAGGGCCTCGTGCTTGCCTGGCTGGGGCTCTGCCAAAAACCCTCTGCCCGCTGAATACAAATGCTCAAAGCTGCCCTGTCCATCCTTCACACCTCATCAGTGTAATGACTGCACACAAAACAGCGTTTGTAAGGACCATGAGGTCTGCACTGGCACCTACGGCACATGTCGCGATGCATGTCTGGTTAAACCCTGTGGAGTGAACGCCAAGTGCTTCTCCGGCAATCACGAGAGGCGCTGCACCTGTGTGAGCCCATGGAAAGGAGACCCATACCAAGGCTGCAAGAGTCAGGACCTCCAGTGGGTTCAGACCGGAGGCATGCCGAGCAGTATGGAAACTCTTTTACTTCACAGATAACCCCATTAGATTAGATTGTGCTTATGTCCATGCTTTTCAAATTGGGTACAGAAAACACATGTTTTGGGCACGTTTGCTGCAGTCTTTTATGACTATCAGCATATGGGGTCTCTCACACTGGTGTGTTTGCTGCAGTCCGAATGAGTGCCCCCACAGTGTTGGTCTGGTTTTCACACTTGATTGCATTAAACCCTGGTATATTTGTATTCATCTTATGTCATCACATAAACACATAACACATTATAAAAAAACATTGGATAACATGTATGTATATTTTTTTATTATAATTAATTTGGTACTATTATGTGCAGCACAGTGAACAACACTTGTGTTTACTGTATGTGGTTCTTTACTTTAATTCCTTAACATTAGTGTGTACCTGAGTCTGATTTGCTTTCACATTCACTTGAATCACACCACAGATCTAGTGCAACTGAACACAGAACACCTCCTACACCAGGGGTGGGAATGTTGATCCTCGAGGGCCCGTGTCCCTGCAGAGTTTAGCTCCAACCCTAATCAAACACACCTGAACAAGCTAATCAATGTCTTCAGGATACAGGTTGGTTTTTTTTTTCAGGGTTGGAGCTAAACTTTGCAGGGACACCGGCCTTTCAGGATCAAGGTTCCCCACCCCTGTCCTACAGGTAGTCTTGGGTTCAGTACCCTTGGTAACAGGTCTGCATGTCATTATCATTTTTATGTGAACTGTGCCCTGTTTTGAACTAAACTGCCAGTGTGAAAGCACCCTGAGCTTCTTCTTACAGTTCAATCCCTGTCTGATGCCCTGTTATGAAAAAAAAAATCATGTAATGGAATTACAATGTAATAGACTGATGAGCACAGACAATGAAAGACGATTCGTTTAGGGAAAAAGGCCATTGTACACACTATCTCTCTTTATGCTCATCTCTGCATAGTATCTTCAAGCTAGAAAAATCTCCTTTCAAACCATTGGGCTTGATTAAACCATACGTCCTTGTGGTTACAGATGCCGTTCGTTCTAAAACTCATCTTGCGGTGTGCAAAACCTATGGACCTGACGGCGGATGGCACAGTGGATTTGTAAGGGGTCAACAGTGCATATATGAATATAACTGGATAATGTATAAGGGCAAGAGCTATCAGGTACCTCAGTAAAGTATATTATTTTTTATATTTAAAGTACTACAGATGACAAATACATGCAGAACAATGAACAGACTGAGGAGATGATGCCTCTTCTACTTCGCCAAAAATAATGGTTTAAGTAATCTGCAGGTTCTGGTTGATCCGTGTGGAGGACGTGGCTGGAAATGGATGGACGGGGCACAGTGGAATATGGTCTCGTATGAAGATTCAAAGAGGTTTCCGGGAGTCAAATATTACATCTGTAGGTTAGTACCAACGCAAACACAATACATAACATCCAAAAAAGTAAACCTTTATAAAAAAAAGTATGTTTGAAGAAACTGATTTTAATCTATCTCAGAAATGACACTGTTATTGTTTTAACATTTTATTGAGCTTAAAAGCATGTCAGATGGTATTCTAATGTGCTCTTTGTTGTCCAGTAGTGGAAAGAGTGATGGCCTTGTAGGGAATCTTTTCAACACAAAGAAAGGCTTTCTGTGCCATGTTGCCAGGCACTTGGTGGGTAAAAGGGATGGATCTTTCTATTCTCTAGTTCAACAGCCATGTATCTGAAGACACTTCACCATGAGTCACTGCTCACAATCTTAAACCAATGCACAAAAAAAAAAAAATCTGTATTTCTTCTCTTCTCTAGCTTGTATTCTAATCTGTTTGTCCAATAAACCTAGCATTGCATATTACAACTGTTGTTGGCTCTCTGGTGAATTGCTTTGTTCCTCTTTTGTACATCGTTTTGGATAAAAGCATCTGCTAACTGCTTAATTGTAACATGTAAATATCATTCACCACGGATTCCACTAAGAACAAACAATTTAAATATCTAAACCCAGTCAACAATTTGATCTGACACTGATCTCACCATGAGCTCCCAGGATACTCGTGATGTGTCACAATGTGAGGAAACAGTGAGCTAAAAGTGTAACCTCACAGCGCCCTCAATGTGTGCTCACACTATGATCACAACGTGAGGTCAAAGTGCACTCACTGCACAGAGACTGGTTACCCAGCATGCACTGCAGCAGGAAGCTTTTGATTGTGACCATTGTTGAGATTCATACACTGATTCTTGATGTTTCTTCATTTTTATGTGACACAGCAGTTCAAAATGTATGTAACTTATCATGTTTTTAAAATCTTTCATAAATTACTGTAGTATTATTCTATTCTGTATAACCAGATAGCTATTACAATTACAAAAATCTTAGGTTAATAAGACCTAACAAAGACTACATACTGAATCTAGGTGATGATTGTATTATCATCAACAACAAACCAATACCACCTGTTGGCAATCTCTTTTGGTATTCCTTGCCATAACAAATGTGATTTACAAACACAGTTACAGCAGCCCCCCAAGAATATAATGTTATAAAGTCAAGGGTCAAGAGCCCAACTAAAGCAAACACTAATCACCTTGAGCCAATTGCACCAGCTAGGCGTACGCCTGGTTGTAAGACTAGGCTGGATGTCAAATGCACTTTAAGTCGTGCGTAGAATTAATACCCGTTGCACCATCTCGGCGTAGTGCTACGTCTGCGACTAAAACTTACGCCTAGTTAAAGGTAGGCGTAAAGTGAAAAGTCACTACTTGCTTGGACATGATTCGTTTTTAATTAATTGTTGCAGATGCCAACTGTAATGTTTATGGTCTTTACGGGCAGGATAATGTGGCCTATAAACAATTATTATAGGGAGGGCTCAAGCAAAACCTGCAAGCAACGCACAAACTTTGCACAAGAGTTACAAAAGTGAAAGTAAAAAAGAAACTACGGCTAACACTGCATTAACGTCACAGATTCTCTCAGAGACAATGAGAGACAAATCTACCATGCTGATAACAGTATATAACTGTCTTAAAGTATTCCCTTAATATTTCTATTTGACATCTTGCTTGGACAGTAAATGCTTGGAAATACTTAACGTCTTTAATTCCTCTCATCATTTGCAGCGTTCCTGCCATACAATAATCGCAGTAAGTTTTGTGCTTACTTTTAATCAGAAATAAAGTCTCAGCTTTCAAATTCTGTCAATTCTATCACAAACTCTACAATTTATAAAGGTGGTTTTTCATCCACAGAATGACGTCAAGAGGCTAAAATGCACAATTGTCAAGTAAATTCACATTTACCTCAGAAAAGAGATTCATTGTACATAAATTCAATAGCTAGAAAAAAAAAACTCTAGAGAGAAACATTGTTTTACATTCATTATACTTTACCTAACCTGTGTTAGCGAACATGTTAGGAAATATTTAGTTCATGAAATTATTTTGCGGTGGCTTCACTTGTTATGATGTCTTCAGCAATTCAGTTTTATATTAGTAGTTGTAGCCATTGCAGCGTGGGTGTTGTCTCAGCTATCACTCCGGGAGAATATACGTGTTTGCGTGGAAGTGCATCGTCTACGCCGTAGTTGCGCCTGGTCGTAGTTTTAGCTGGTATCGTAAAATTGGACGTCACAAAGCCCAGTGTAGGCTTACATCTAGCTTTTTAACGTCTAGCTGGTGCAACCAGCCCCTTGATGGTAACGCCAAACAAAACAATAAAACATTTGCAATAAGCTCTTTTGTAGACATCTGGCAAAATAAAGTGTGGTTAGTAATGTTTGAAGCTGGTGATGGCGTTTGTGGAGTTGTTCAATCATTCTCTGCTGAGATCATGAGAGATTTAATGTCTTCTTTTATTTCAGTTGATTTAATGTAAGGCTGTGGCAGAGATTTTCCGCCTGTAGCCGCTATGAGGCCAGGGAATGTGTGAAATCCTCCCGCGACCGCGCTCCTTAACCCCGGCACAAGTCTCCCTCGTGCCCCGCAGACGGAGGATTCGTTCATCTGCGGTTACCGTGAATGTAGACACCTCCATACACTACTGCAGTTACCAAGCATGAAAAATTAAAAGTGAAATAAATCACCTACCGCAGTTGTAAATCATTGCTGCTCCCGAATGTCGACCATTGAAGAAAATCCCGCCTCTGTAGATTTAAAATTTACAGCAATACCCTGTACTTTGCATCAAACCACGAAAAGAGAGAAGGTCCTGGCTGCAGCCTGCAGAACGGGGTGGAGCTGCATGTGGGGCAGGGCTACATGTCACCCCGCCCACAAAATATATGATTGGTTAATAACGCCAACGCCCTCAGCAGGATTTTATTTCCATTCGTTTGTCACTGCGTTGGTGAGTAGTTGAGCTACGAGTTTTGTCTTATTTGATTAGTTGTAATGTTTGATTACAACATTGCGTTCATTATGTCATTAATGAGCGATTGTATAAGGAGATGTGAAGTAGTTAAAATAAGACTGCTCTCGTGCAAAGTCATTCGCTAGTGCAGTGGTTTCCAACCTGAGGCCTGCTCCCCTTTTAGCGCGGGAACTCGTAATCGTTCAGAGAAAAAAATATGGATGTATAAACAACTTTTTTAGATGGCTTTTAAGAATGATTCAAACGGTCGGCAGCTAGTAAACAGTTTCCGCGGGGCATTAAAAATTATTAAAAGTCATTAAATTGATTCTGCGAAAATTAAGGCCTTAAATGGTATTAAAAGTCATAAAATGTAATTTTACATGCATTAAACAATTTTGGACAATTTAGAAGCAAAATATTACCAGTTTATTTTGAACATAACACTTTAATAATTAATAACTTTCTAATTCGCTTTCGCAAGATACCTACATTGGTGATACACATACGGAACCAATTTAGTAACTGCTTCCGGTCGGTGCGAAATTGCCGTAACGCCGGATGTTTAGATAACTGCGGTGTGGTGAGAAATTGAGTCCGCCCCGGAATCGGGTCACCTTTAGGATCCCGGCGGTAATGCCTGATCAAAATTTTTTTTTAATATTTTTATAAAAAGCAATATTCCTTTAATAAATATAATACTATGATGTAATTATACTATAAAAAGTAATTCAGTAACTTTAGCGTGAATGATTTCTCATTTTATTGCAATCAAACAAATTATGCTAAAAATTCAGCTTGCCATGTTGCGTATGGCAATAAAAATAAAAGTATATTGCAAAAAATTCAAAAAGGCATAGATTTGATGGTACCTGCAGTAATTGTCTTTAATTATGAGTTAGTATTATCTTTTATTATGAGGTAGTTTGTGCTTCATATAATATAATATTAGAAGTTAACACTCATGGTTTGTACATGTTTCTGTTTGCAGATCTTTGGAATCATCATCATCCTTCATTGTACTCACCATTTCCATCTTATGTTGTTTTCTTTTTTACTTTGTGTTTAGTGTTAGTCTCTTATCTTACCCTTCCATCTCTCTGCTCCTTGTATGTTCACTATATAACCCAAAGGCTGTTGTAAGAGCCATTTTTCCTTGTAAAAAATGCAAAAAACCGTGTTAAGCGAAGAGGAGTGTGAGCAGTGTTTAAAAAACTGCACTAGTAAGTGCCCGTTCTACCAGTACACCAGCATGCCACAGCTGGTGTATTATCACATCAGAAATCACCTTCAATTGGCAGTGAAACATCATGGTGAGTTTACCAGTCTTTGATTTTAAGAGTCAGTTATGTATTGTGTGGGTTGCTAATTTCATTGCTTCTGGCTAGGGCTGTGCGCTGTTGAAGAAAAATGTGCAATGCAATGATAGATAGATAGATAGATATAGTAGTCAACAATACCCGTTCTTATCTTAGAACAACTTTTGATGAACTTTTTTTGATCCACTTCGAATGTTGACTACTGTGTGTGTGTGTGTGTATATATATATATATAAATATATATATGTATGTATATATAAATATATATATGTATATGTATATTTTATGCCACCATACATCAGGCTGTTCACAATCCAGAGAGGAACACAGACAAGAGAAGTATAATTCCAGTCAATTTTAAACATCTCCATAATAAATTGCTATTTTTTGTACCCTTTCAGAATTCACCATCTTAAAATGCAATTTAAATGTCGGGTGAAGTCCCACTTTCACTGCTGCTATTGTTCAGCGACTGTGTTAAATCGGGCACAATTTCTGACGCAGCCATCCTTCAGAGTCACTAGCAACCCAGCCTCAATCATCCACTGTCCAGCAGCCTCTGCCTCAATCATCCGCTGTCCAACAGCCTCAATCATCCGCTGTCCTGCAGCCTCAATCATCCGCTGTCCTGCAGCCTCAATCATCCGCTGACCAGCAGCCTCTGCCTCAATCATCCGCTGTCCAGCAGCCTCTGCCTCAATCATCTGCTGTCCAGCAGCCTCTGCCTCAGTCATCTGCTGTCCTGCAGCCTCAGTCATCGGCTGTCCTGCAGCCTCTGCCTCAGTCATCGGCTGTCCTGCAGCCTCAATCATCCGCTGTCCTGCAGCCTCAATCATCCGCTGTCCAACAGCCTCAATCATCCGCTGTCCAGCAGCCTCAATCATCTGCTGTCCTGCAGCCTCAATCATCCGCTGTCCTGCAGCCTCTGCCTCAGTCATCGGCTGTCCTGCAGCCTCAATCATCCGCTGTCCTGCAGCCTCAATCATCCGCTGTCCAACAGCCTCAATCATCCGCTGTCCTGCAGCCTCAATCATCCGCTGTCCAACAGCCTCAATCATCCGCTGTCCAGCAGCCTCAATCATCCGCTGTCCTGCAGCCTCAATCATCCGCTGTCCTGCAGCCTCTGCCTCAATCATCTGCTGTCCTGCAGCCTCTGCCTCAGTCATCCGCTGTCCTGCAGCCTCAGTCATCCGCTGTCCTGCAGCCTCAGTCATCTGCTGTCCTGCAGCCTCTGCCTCAGTCATCTGCTGTCCTGCAGCCTCAATCATCTGCTGTCCTGCAGCCTCAATCATCTGCTGTCCTGCAGCCTCAATCATCTGCTGTCCTGCAGCCTCAATCATCCGCTGACCAGCAGCCTCTGCCTTAATCATCCGCTGTCCAGCAGCCTCTGCCTCAATTATCTGCTGTCCTGCAGCCTCTGCCTCAGTCATCCGCTGTCCTGCAGCCTCAATCATCCGCTGTCCTGCAGCCTCAATCATCCGCTGTCCTGCAGCCTCAATCATCCGCTGTCCTGCAGCCTCAATCATCCGCTGACCAGCAGCCTCTGCCTCAATCATCCGCTGTCCAGCAGCCTCTGCCTCAATCATCTGCTGTCCAGCAGCCTCTGCCTCAGTCATCTGCTGTCCTGCAGCCTCAGTCATCGGCTGTCCTGCAGCCTCTGCCTCAGTCATCGGCTGTCCTGCAGCCTCAATCATCCGCTGTCCTGCAGCCTCAATCATCCGCTGTCCAACAGCCTCAATCATCCGCTGTCCAGCAGCCTCAATCATCTGCTGTCCTGCAGCCTCAATCATCCGCTGTCCTGCAGCCTCTGCCTCAGTCATCGGCTGTCCTGCAGCCTCAATCATCCGCTGTCCTGCAGCCTCAATCATCCGCTGTCCAACAGCCTCAATCATCCGCTGTCCTGCAGCCTCAATCATCCGCTGTCCAACAGCCTCAATCATCCGCTGTCCAGCAGCCTCAATCATCCGCTGTCCTGCAGCCTCAATCATCCGCTGTCCTGCAGCCTCTGCCTCAATCATCTGCTGTCCTGCAGCCTCTGCCTCAGTCATCCGCTGTCCTGCAGCCTCAGTCATCCGCTGTCCTGCAGCCTCAGTCATCTGCTGTCCTGCAGCCTCTGCCTCAGTCATCTGCTGTCCTGCAGCCTCAATCATCTGCTGTCCTGCAGCCTCAATCATCTGCTGTCCTGCAGCCTCAATCATCTGCTGTCCTGCAGCCTCAATCATCCGCTGACCAGCAGCCTCTGCCTTAATCATCCGCTGTCCAGCACCTCTGCCTCAATTATCTGCTGTCCTGCAGCCTCTGCCTCAGTCATCCGCTGTCCTGCAGCCTCAATCATCCGCTGTCCTGCAGCCTCAATCATCCGCTGTCCTGCAGCCTCAATCATCCGCTGTCCTGCAGCCTCTGCCTCAGTCATCGGCTGTCCTGCAGCCTCAATCATCCGCTGTCCAACAGCCTCAATCATCCGCTGTCCAGCAGCCTCAATCATCCGCTGTCCAACAGCCTCAATCATCCGCTGTCCAGCAGCCTCTGCTTCAATCATCTGCTGTCCAGCAGCCTCTGCCTCAGTCATCTGCTGTCCTGCAGCCTCAGTCATCCGCTGTCCTGCAGCCTCTGCCTCAGTCATCCGCTGTCCTGCAGCCTCAATCATCTGCTGTCCTGCAGCTTCAATCATCCGCTGTCCTGCAGCCTCAATCATCTGCTGTCCAGCAGCCTCTGCCTCAGTCATCCGCTGTCCTGCAGCCTCAGTCATCCGCTGTCCTGCAGCCTCTGCTTCAATCATCCGTTGTCCTGCAGCCTCAATCATCCGCTGACCAGCAGCCTCTGCCTCAATCATCCGCTGTCCTGCAGCCTCTGCCACAATCATCTGCTGTCCTGCAGCCTCTGCCTCAGTCATCCGCTGTCCTGCAGCCTCAGTCATCCGCTGTCCTGCAGCCTCAGTCATCTGCTGTCCTGCAGCCTCTGCCTCAGTCATCCGCTGTCCTGCAGCCTCAATCATCTGCTGTCCTGCAGCCTCAATCATCTGCTGTCCTGCAGCCTCAATCATCCGCTGACCAGCAGCCTCTGCCTCAATCATCCGCTGTCCAGCAGCCTCTGCCTCAATTATCTGCTGTCCTGCAGCCTCTGCCTCAGTCATCCGCTGTCCTGCAGCCTCAATCATCCGCTGTCCTGCAGCCTCTGCCTCAGTCATCCGCTGTCCTGCAGCCTCAATCATCCGCTGTCCTGCAGCCTCTGCCTCAGTCATCCACTGTCCTGCAGCCTCTGCCTCAATCATCCGCTGTTCTGCAGCCTCTGCCTCAGTCATCCACTGTCCTGCAGCCTCTGCCTCAGTCATCCGCTGTCCTGCAGCCTCAATCATCCGCTGTCCTGCAGCCTCTGCCTCAGTCATCTTCAAAGAGGACTGTTACTTGCAGCCAATGTAATTTGAGATTGCTGGCAAAAAATCTTCGAACTCACATTAGAAGGCATCACACTAACAAAGATAAAACAATTACTCCTGAAAGGCACTTTCAATGTCAGTGCATTGATGAAAAATAGGTATTTTGCAGTTGAGAAGTCTTTTCATGGCCAAGCAACACCCATACATGTCATAAAAAATACTTGGGGCCCAGACTACCGCTCGATCAGTGCATTTTAAGTTCAGAGTTTGCACACAACAGTGGGATACTGCCTTTTGAATGCTGCCACATCAAGTCATTTTTTATTTTGCCCTCGAGTTGATGATAACCCCAAAGTTGAACTAACAGAAGACAGTCTTTCTCAGCTAGTGCAGCAGAAGTGGTTTGGTGAAGCAAAGAATGCCCAGGTGATCCAGCTGCAGCAACAAGCAAACACTGAAGAGACACCTTTGTCTTTTAATGTGACTGTTGGAGGTCCATCAACAAAGTACTTCATTTCTGTATTCGAACCAGCAATGTCATATTACAGCAGGATGGGAAGGGTTATGGTGGCTTATGATAAAAAGAAATATAACTGGAATTGTCCTTGTGCTAGACCTCGCCAGTCTTGTATTCACAAAGCTACAGCAAAGTGGCATCTCTTTCAAATGCGACCAGAGCTCTTCAAGAGGGTCAGGAGTTCTGAGGAGCTTTTTAACACTGGTCATACATGTAATGAAGCTGCCAGCTGTCAAGATGCTTTGTATCCCCCCAACTCTCTTACTGTTAAAAAGATGAGGAAATATATGCTGGAACATAAGAGAATTCCAGTGGACATTCCACAGACCGTCCTACAAAAGTCAAAAGGTGGCAAGGCTTTCAATACTTTCCCGAAACATCTTGTGCCAGATGAGGTTGAATGTGGAATATGCAAGGGAGTTTTGAGTGAACCAAAGTTGATAACTTGTCGTGCGAAGATAGTTACTTTCAATGGAGTGATTCAAGGTATGGCAAATTATTATTATTTTTTTGTTAATTATGTAAGTTCTTGAATATAAATTAATGTTGTTTCTTTGAAATATTTTTTTATTACAAAATAATGTACACTCTTGTTTTCTTAGGTGTATCCACTTACTACAAGTTGTGCCATAAATGCAACCTCACATACAGATACCAGGAATGGTGTAATGGGTTGCATAACTTCAACGACAGTGTGATCCTCTCCCTGCATTTGTGTGTGGTGTTGCGAAATTCTCTACAGGTACAAGCAGGGGGCAACCCCTGCTTATTTTATTTGTCATTTAGCTGGATTCTTTAACAATTAAAGATATGAAAAGGTACTGATACAAAGTATCTTGGTTTGGCCTTTAAATGGCTGGAAACTGTCTTTTAGAGGAGATTTCTTTATTTGTTGGGTGTGTACACACTCGCTGTATCTTCTTAATAAAATGTAGTTTTTTCCTTGGGTCACAATTATTTATGAAAATATATGTTGCATTACAACAAACATTATGAATAACTTTCTAATACATTATACAAAAAGGCTTTAAGTGCTGTTGTTGTTGTTATTATTATTATTTTAATATTAATAAATGTTTCCCCCTTTATGTTGTTCTTTTAGAATCACACGGCCATAAGTAGGGTTGTGCAGATAATTGAAGCCACAGAGGGAGAGTCCTTGCCCAAAAGTGACCTGATCATGCATGCATATCTGCACTTTGAAGCTTTATGTGATTTGGACTACAGTTACTCCTGTGTGTCCTGTGGATACAATCCATGTACTGTGATTATGGATCTTCATAAAAAAGAAGTGTTTAGCATCCCAGGTAAGTATAAAGTACTTGTAGTTGCCTTTATTTTATTTATTGTTCTGTTATATTCCTGTGTAAATTAACAAATCATATGTTTAGCTCTGATTTGACTTCCTTTTTTCATTACAGTGAGTGAAATTCAGTCTCCACCTATGAGTTACGATGGTCATGTTGACATAGAGGAATTTTGGGATGCAGTGGCAATGGACATGATAAGTAAAGGGTTTTACCCAAGTAAGTTTTGGTTGATTTTTGTCTCTCATACAGCTGCATGATGTTTCACATTAAAATTGACACTGTGATATGCCTAAGTGTGATTTGTCATCTTAAGAGTACAAATTATGATTATTTTTCGGGTTAGTTTACCTTATGGGTTATTAATTCTGGGAGAGAGCTCAGTGTTTCTCCATTTACCAACTGTTTTAATGCACACCTATCAACCAATCAGAATCAGAAAGTATTTAGATAGATCATTAGGTTAGTAGTAGTTGTTTTACAGTACAGAAGAATTATTACAATATACTTCTTGGTTTGCGTTCAGTAATCATCATCATTATTATTATTTAGTCATATAGTGACAATGAATTGTTCAAAAATGGTGGGAATGTAGCCTATGAACTCTTTACTGTATTTACTCTTAATGAAAGAGGCTTAAGTTCTTGAAAAGAGTAAACCCAAGTGTAGACACCCAACTTTTTTCAAGTTTTACCCAAATTGTTTAGCCCTAAAATGAAGGTTTACACTCAAAGCCTTCAGAGTAAGAAGTCATTTTTCAGCTATTTTTACTCTTATTTTGCACTCAAAATACAAATTCATCTAACTCATTCTACAGTGGATTTTTCTTTCCAAACATAGCTATAGATATTTTATAATTATCTGCAAATTACTTTATTATTCATATGGCAGAAGTACTAAATATCACAATGCCAAAATATTCCAATATTGTACAGCCCTACCCTCCAATTTTGCATGGTTTGTGTGCTCTCTAAATAGCTGTTTTCTCTCCTCAAGGTGGCAAAGAAAACCCATTTAAAGTTCCGCCTAGTTACCACTACTGGTCCCCATGGATCGGCCCAAAAACAAGACAATCATCCATGGTATTGAACACAGAAAGTGCAAAGGTTCATTCTTCAGATGGAGGGAGTGACATTGATGTGCCTCTTACTGAAGAAAGGCTTGGTGATGAGCTGCTCCACCTCAAAGTAAATGGTTGCTTAAATTGTTCAGAATGCTAACATTATACTTTTTCATTATAGCACTTAGCACAGTTGTGTATTTAAGGTCTCTCCATAAACATAATTCTATGATAGTAATTTATTTTTGTTGAACCTATTCACAACTTTGTGTTTTTGTTTAGACTGAAGACCTGAAAAAACTCGACAGTGTGGGGTTGACGTTGCTGGTTCGAAAATGGATCTCATTCTCAGACTTCGTGATAAAATGTCAAACAGAGTAACATACAACAAGGTGTTCGAACAGGTGTGGGGTGCTTCTGGTAAGTCATTTGTTTTTTGTTCTGAGTACAGTTTGCAATGCTACAAAAGTAACATTAATGAAACATGATGTGGCAATCAGCCTAAAACATTAATTACTGTATTTTCTCAGAAGTCGCACTTGAGTATAAGTCATAATGTGTACAATACTGGTAAATAAAATGCCATTTATTTAAAGTGAAACCAAAACCAGCATTGGGCTTGCATGTCTCTTTTAATCACCACAAGTTCACGTTTCCATTTATGTGATGGGCAATCAAATTAACATTTTGATAATTAGTAAAAAATTAGTAAACACCTGTACTTTACTCATGTTCCAATATCTATAAAACATTATCCTTTGTTTGCACATGATCCGCTTTGTATCCCTTGGCCAAAATTATAAGAACACTAGTATTTTCACCAGCTAAAAAATGGTTTTAAGGCTGTTATTTCTATCTTTTGCTGTAGTGTCAATAGGAAATATCGGTTTACATTTTCAACAGTTCATTTTGCCATTAATTGTAATAATCCAGTGAGATTTGTTTGCCGGGGAGTCTAACAACAGCCAGTGCTCCACACAGGGATCTAATCTCATCATCGTCATCATCATCATCATCATCCAGTCTGTCTTGAATGACATGAATAAACAGAAACTCAGACCGACTAAATCCAGAAGAACTGTGGCAATGTCTCCAAGATGTTTCAAGAGAGCACAGTTCTTCTGGATTAAGTCTGAGTTTGTTTCTTCATGTCATTCCAGACAGACTGGATGATGATATTGAGATCAGATCTCTGTGTGGAGCACTGGCTGTTGTCAGACTGCTTGTGCAAACAAAAAATTTCACTGGATTATTGCAATTAATGGCAAAATGAATGTTTGGAAATGTAACCTGATATTTCATACTAACAGCAAAAGATAAAATTAGTTTCTTAGGTGGTGAAAATACTAGTGTTCTAATAATTTTGGCCACTAAGTTGCAGCATGTTTCTGATTTAAAAACAAAACATCTTATATTCTGGTCAGTTTGGTGTAGTGTGTGGATATGTATTCATGGAAAGTTTTCGCTGATTTTTTTTTTTTTTCCCCAGAAAATTTAAATTTTCATTTGTTTTGTATCCTTTTAGGTGGCCTGGCTGTGATCATGTGTCCCTGTGGCATTGTGTATTCCATTAAGTTTAACCTGCGAGGGGAGAGTCCCCGTGACTTTACAGATCTTCTTTTGTCTTGGAAACACTTTCCCAATATTACAGTTTATGATTACCCTAGAGGATTAGTGAAGCACACAAACAAGCGAAAGCCCCTTCGCCCACCTTTCCATCCCTTTGAGGGCAGAGTACAAGATCCCTCCCCAGAAAACATCCAGAAAGCAAAAGCAGGAAACTTGAGGATTCATCTTCCCTGGCTGGCACACAAGATAAAACCTGCTGATCCTGACTGCCACCCATTGACAGGTTCTTCTGAACACTATTGTCTGTGTGATGTCTTCCACCAAAACAACAGTAAGGATGAGAGAGATGTGCTGCGCACTATTGGCCTTGTACCGGAGCTGGCTGGAAAAATCAACAGTCAGTGTGTAGAGCAGCTGTTTTCTGAAATAAAGAGAAACAACTACTTCATGAACATGCTAAGACCATCTGCACACATATTTCTTGCTCGAAACATACTTCACCATCGAAACCTTGCACCGAACAGGGACAAGATGGAACACTTCAAGAAATTGGTCCATGGCAATTATGATTTGCAGTTAGATTGCAATGGAAAGGTTATACTTGGTAATGTATAAATGTTCTATGTGTGTACTGCATGTGAATTTTCAAAGGTCATTACATTCTGTCAGTTGTGCTGACTATATCCTTTTAACATGCATAGGAGCAGAACCGAATTCGAAGAGTCCGACTACAAAAACCACTCTGAATGTGAAAGAAATCCAAAAAGGTTAAGGATGTCCTTCAGCTCACTGAAGTGTGCGTTATTTGCTTAAATTTAATTGAGTTGTCATCATGTTTTACATATGTACAGCTGACCAGTCACAGTGTGAGCCTGCATTTTGCCCAAAGGCTGTGGTAACGGACCTGAACTTAATCAAAGCCAGTAGGACATTTTGGGGAAGTAGGCCAAATGATAGGCAACAGCAGTTGGTAAGTAATTTAAAAAAAATCTAAATTGCAAAATACTGTGCATTTGTCTGAGTGTGTATGTATCTTTGTCTCAATGTTAGCTGAACAATGTTCTGGATCCCAGTAAGTGCCCAGACGAGCTACTGACAACTGTTTATAACACAACACTGACACGATCAGACCTCTGCTGTCTGGGACTGGAAGAGGATGTTGAGGGAATGGTATACAGTTTAAAGGCATTAAATCTGAATATGGAGAGTATTAAAATCTATTTATTAACACGTGTTTTTATTTAAACAGGTTCTGAACTGTTGCCTTAAAGTGGTAGAGACCATAGCAAAGTCACAGGTGAAACAGTCTGGATTTTGTTCTTAAATTACTTAAAGGGATGGTTCACCCAAAAATGAAAATTTGATGTTTATCTGCTTACCCCCAGGGCATCCAAGATGTAGGTGACTTTGTTTCTTGAACACAAAGATTCATAACTCAAACCGTTGCAGTCTGTTAGTCATATAATGGCAGTGAATGAGCACATCACATTTTCATTTCTGTGTGAACTATCCCTTTAAGCAGCTCCTTGTCTAATTTATATATATTATATATATTTATTTATATATTTATATATTTATTTATATATTTATATTTATATTTTTATATATATATAATTTTTTTTTATTTATATGATTTTTTTTTTTTTTAGATGTCTTAACAGTGGTCAATGTTAAAACTTTCAACTGTTGTTGTACAAGTATCTAAAATTCTCGGTATTGCCTTACATGAGATAAAAGTACGTTTCATTTTCCATACATAATGTGAATGTTTTTTCAGCCAGTTCGTACCGCGTCGCCACATGGCCAAAGAGCACACTTCAGGACCTTGTGTCACACTTGCCTGTATGTATTCTAGTCTTTTTCTTTTGACATATGAGACCCATTCACACAGTTTTTGAAGTTTGGTGATGACCAATATTACCTGTTTTCAAGCTGGACAGAAACATTGACTGGTTTATCTTCCCAACATGGATACCTGGACATTGGATGGTTTGTGTAAGTCATTTTGAATCTGTAGTGCTATTTTCTTTTGTCTGCGTAAGTACTTTGTTCTCTGATCTATAAACTGCAAATGTCATCTCTGTATGTATTGTGACATACTCAACAGATTATGAAGCCAAGAGAACATGCTGTTTTTTTCCTTGATCCTCTTTATGGCATTACATTCAGCCAGGAAGAATACATGCTCATCTACAGGTTTTACAGAGCACTGTTGAATGTTCAGATATTGCGGTCGTTCCTAACCGCATTCTGATAGATTGTGGTCATTCTTAACCACATGTAGGATTTTATGTGACTTGTTCATCCAGTTTCATTTTTAGTGACTTATTTAAAGGATTTGGAAGTTACAAATCGAATTACATTTATAGGTTAGTTTCTTTTGTCAAGTGTCAGTGAAAAAAGTCATAATACTAATGGGAAGTTCTGGTTCTGCCCCATATTTAATTTCTTATGTGTTTTCTTTGGTGCAGTATAGTAAATGTTTTTAATAATTTGTCTTTGCTTTGGCTTTGTCATCACAGAAACATTGCACAAATCTTGTCTCCTGGGCCTTGGCGTGAATATTGTGTCAACGACATTATGGAACTATTGTTTATTTGAATAACTGTAGAAACATTGGAAAACGTTAGACTTTTACAAAGTAGTGTAACCTTGCATGGTAACTTCAACAGGGCCCTTCACTATAACATCTTAGCAACAGCTGTGGTGTCTTTGTCCTGATGGTAAGTTGTTTTTTTTGTTTTGTTTTTTTTTGTAAAGTTGTGTTGTTTACTACTTAAATTTTAACCAGTAAATGTATCTGTGTTAATGTTTACCATTTTAGTATTCACTGTGCTTTGTGACATCAGGGGCCTTTGATTTTACAGAGGTAAGTGAAATCTGCAATGGTAACAACTCATATTTTTAAAAAGTAACCAACTCCGTGTTTCTTTTTATGTCAGACTGACATGCCCTGCATCAGAAGATGGTGGTGTCTCCTCCTCCTGGAAAATTTCCCCTTGAGGTTTGTTCTTTCTTTCATGAACATTTTAATTACATTTAAAAGAACTGTTACAGATACCTACCTGTGCTACTTTTGTTATAGATCTGAGGAAGAAAGACTGGCAAGAAAGAGACAGAAGAAGAATATTACAGAGAATGTACATGTATGAGATTTTAGAAGACATTTTTGTACTCTGTTGCTGTATTTATGGACTTATTTGTATTATCTGCTGTTCTTTCAGGCACAGAAGCCAAACAGGACTCAGTTGCACCTTTTGGATGTAAGTTGTCTTCATTTCTTAAAGGGATGGTTCACCCAAAAATTAAAATTTGATGTTTATCTGCTTGCCCCCAGGGCATTCAAGATGTAGGTGACTTTGTTTCTTCTGTAGAACACAAATGAAGATTTTTAACTCAAACTGCTGTTTTTTGACACTCAAAAGCTGTCGGTCCCTTTAACTTCCATTTTATATGGCTGACACACGGCAACGGTTTCAGTTAAAAAAAAAAAACATTTGTCTTTTACTGAAGAAACAAAAGTCTCCTACATGTTTGATGCCCTGATAAACATCAAATTTACACACATTTTTGGGTGAACTATCCCTTTAAGTACTAGAATCCTGTAATATAGAGACCAAGCGCATTTAGGCCACACCCATACAGGGGTGGGGGGGGGGGCATCCAATACTCTCCATTGACTTTGTATTGTGGGAAGCTGCCACCTTGTCATTTCTGACTTATAACCAAAAAACAGAACAATATCTGAAAGCTGCTATATGACAAGGTGTTTGCTGTTTTTTTTTTTTTGGGCTGACGGCTTAACTGGTTCTGTTTTTTGTTATGTTTTAAGTCAGAAATGACAAAAAAAAAAAGACTTCATGCAATACAAAGTCAATGGTGGCCTTGGTTTTTAGATTATGATGCGTGTATCTATGCTAGTAGTCGTCATTCAAGCTAATGAATGGTTATTCCTTTTGTAAATACATTTCAGTTACCCATGGAGGTTTTGGAGATGATACTCCTTGAGGTAATTCTACTGGAGGGACTCTTTCTCTCATATGCAGTTGCTTCAGAGCCCTTGTGAACACGCCTCGGTTCAGACAGAAATCCCACTTTGCGTGGCTTGATAGTAAGTGTCTTAATATTTCATTGTGTGAAATTAAGTATGTACAAGGTTTTGTCTAACTTCCTTTTTGCATCTTGCAAAGGAGTATCATGGGTAACGGGTGTGTGTGTTTGGCTACAGGTGTTGTGAACTGGGAGAAGTGTAATGCGTCATCCAAGGCTGAATTGAGGGTGCCCTTTGACATCAGAGAGTGCAACAAATGCAAAATGTTGTTCAAGTCCTATTCTGGGTTTTATGGGAATGGGAGGCGTGGTTGCTTGAGAGGATTCTACGACAGTTTAGAGGATATGGACTCCTGTTTTATGTGCCAGTGCTAGAAAGCCTGTGGAACATAGTAGAAGGGAGAATCAATGTTTTATCCTTGAGGGAACTGCTAATAAAACAGTGATGTTTTTGTATGACAAATAAAATGAAATACTCAAACTGCATTATCTTTATGTTCTTTGAGTTTATTCCTCTTCATATATTGTTTAGTTCAACGCTTTTGGACTTCCCACTTTCTTTAACTCTATATTTTATCTGTACATGTACACACAATTTATTGTGAAAGGTTTTGTTATCAGAACAAAGCAATAGCTGTCATGTAGTTCTTAAAAAAAAAATGGCACTTTATCAATTCATATTTCTAAGACAACATTTTCAAAGAAACTTTAAGTGTTGAGTTGGTGACAAAAAAAAATTAAATACAAGTAAATGCGTAAATAAAAATAAAACCCATAAATAATTTAAATTTGCAAATAAACATTAATCGTTGCGATATACAGTTCTTAATGCACAAAGATATGACAGGTCGAAAGCAGGAAATAATTAATGAAAACAATGTATTACGTTTGGTATAGATTAATATTACGTGTAGATAATTAACGAACTCATAATATATTGTTTAATATTTTATATGTAACAGATACTTAATATCACGAATGAATCGTAGCTTTAACTATGCTCGTAACCGCATTTCCTGTTTACGGAGTTGACTACGTCATTACATGTCATTGACCAATGAAAGCATTTGTGGGCGGGGCGATGCATGTAGCCCCGCCCCACGTGCAGCCCTGCCCCGTTCTGCAGGCTGCAGCTGGGTATACTTGCGAAAAGATGACAATGCCAGATGTCTAAACATCATGAAAATTTGGTCGAAAAGTGAAAGATGAAAAGACGTCTATAAAAAGATGTCCAAATTGCGTCTAAATGTGGTTGTAAAGTGAAAGTTAAAAAGACGTATTTTTCAGGCCGAATTTCAACCGTAAATTCATGATTATATTTATCTCATATTCAAAATAAGACAATTCATACTAAAACATTTATTGACACATTAAATACATCTTTCAGGTAAAAAAACACTTTCGTGATCACAAATTAAGCCTGCATTTGATTAAACATACAGTAAAAACAGTAAAATTATAAAATATAACTGTTTTCTATATGAATACATTGTGAAAGGTAATTTATTCATGTGAACTACATTTTTATTATAATTACTCCAGTATTCAGTGTCACATGACCCTTCAGAAAACATTTTTAATATGATTTGCTCAAGAAACATTTTTGATTATTATCAATGTGGAAAACAGTTGTGCTGCCCAATATTTTTGTGGAAAACACATTTTCAGTATTCTTCATAGAACTTTCAAAGGAGCAGTATTTATTTGAAACTGATTTTTCAAAACAATAATCTTTGAAATACTGAAAATGTTTATAAACAGAACAATGACCAATTCTAACCACATTAGAACTTATTTCATCCAAAAAAATGCTAATTTTGCCATTAATTACTTATTCTCATGTCACTCCAAACCAATAATAAAAAAAACTTTTGTGCAGAATGCAAATTAAAGATATTTTTAACAGATGCCTTGTGTATGCAAAAACAGCAATAACAACAAAATTACATCTTTATTCATACATTACGTATCTCTATGGATTCTAAAATGAGAAAGACATCAAGAACCAAAATGTAAATGTTAAAAACAAACAAACAAAAGAGTGGGAACTGACTTACAGCATGAGAACAATTTTCTAGAATTTTCAACACAGTTTTATGTCACTTCCTATATATGCATCACAAAAGTGGTACAATTAAAATTACTTTGCAAGTACAAAAAAAAAAATCAGCTGCTGAAATGTTTAATGGATAGTACATAAGAATCATACAGAAACAGTGATCCCTAAGATGGTTATAAATACCAAAATATATATAAATCCTGAGAACATGTTTGACATTACCAAAAAAAAAAAAGGACTTACACAGCAAAAGATTCAGTGACACTAGCGTGCATGCACGAGGAAGAGACCGGTCTCCTGAGGAGAGGCGCGCTCGGCATTCACATCAGGTGTGCCTCATCACACGCCGCCAGACCTGGATGTTTCAGCGCCCCTCCTCCTCCCACACGCCCACTCCCGTCGGGAGCCTGGTGAAGGGCGGCGATTACCGATGGGGTGAAGCTGATAGTTAGGGGGGAGGCAGTCGACTCGTCACAATATAAAGAAAGGTTTGCAATCTTAACATTACAAACATGACACAGCAGGACATGCATACAAAATACTAAAGTTTGTTTACTTTCATTTCAATGTGAATTTCCCAACAGAACTCTCACCCGTCATGTTCTTTGAATATAAATTCCATCGTCATCTGCGCGCAAGTGATGCTGGGATATGGTAGGGTGTGAAGTGTCCATCAGATATACACTTCATTCTCCTGGGAATCGAAGACCGCATTTGAAGTCGCTTTCGATTTAAGGCAGCATTCGTCACGCCGCGGTGACGCATTCGGCCTTGGAATGCGCACTTCGGAGGGTGCGTTCTGAATTGGGACAGCTTACGTCGTGACGCTGTGACGCAATCGCCCTTCAAATTCGCACTTCGGAGTCCACGCACTTCAGTTTGGGACACAGCTCATGCTGTCTTCTCTCTCACGCTACAACTTCCTGAACTTTTATCATACCCAGGGAGCTCACTAAGACCCCCTGGTGATGAGAATGAACTACTGAAACCATGTACAGTTCAAAATACTGTTACAACATTTTAATCCCAAATGCTCATCTTGCCTTTCTCTCTATGAACTCTGTGTATTCTGGCTCAAGACAGTTAGGGTATGTCAAAAAACTCCAGTCGTATTTTCTCCCTCAACTTGAAAAATAATTTCAAAATCATCCTACATCACTGCAGAAGTACCAAACCAACCCAGACAGCACACGTACGTTTGGCCGACGTCGGCCCATGAGCAGAACGTCGGCCTTATAAACTATAACATCTAATAAGGATCGGCCAGGCATAGGTGGGTGTATTCAGTCAGTGCTCTATTTTGCCAGCTCATCAAAGGTCGGCCCATGACTCTGCTCATGACCGAAGGCCGATGCCGCGCTTTTCTGTTTGAATGTGGACGGTTATTTATCTCTTAGCAACCCACCAGAGAGAAGGCGACTCATCCGGGATATCTGTGGTTTCAGGTAAGTATTTTACTTGAGTTAAATTGGGGAAAAAGTCTTATTTTGTTAATTACATGACACTTAGTAACTAGTACGCGCTCGGTGCACTGTAGTACAGGGAAAAAGGCTTTGCAGTGAGCCCTGCTTGATTTTGACTCATTTCCAACTAACGTTAACTTGTTTAGCTGCTTAGCTAATGGTAACAGCGTCTCTACAGTGAGCTATTGTTGCGGTTCCTTTTTGAAATAAATGAGTTTTAAATTCATTATTGGATAATGATTGAATGAGACTGTGAATTATTCATGTAATGTTTTAATTCTAGACGTTTACTTACGTAAATACTGTGTGACTTTGACATTTTAAGGAGTTGCCATGGAAACAGGGCGGCAACACAACACCTGACAGGAAAACTCGGTCTCTCGCTAATGTTGTCACTGCTTTTAGGTAAGTTACGTGCTTTAAATTATACAAATGTTACATAAAACTGTTCCTGACTCCTTTCTTACTTGTAATTGACATGTTTCTGTTGAATATTTACTTTATAGAAATGGTTTAATGTCTTCAAAAAAGTCTGTTAGCTTCTCACAGACGAGGTAGGCTAACGTTAGAGATTGAGCTCTTGTTTATAAAACTTTGGGCTTTTAATCAAATCTTCTCGTGTGTATATAGCAGGTTTTGACTGAAGTGTAAAGGTTTTACTGCCATTTTTACTATGGGTTATTGGAAGTAGGCAAATTTATTTAATTTAAATGGCTGAAAACAAGTTCAAATGCGTTTTGATCTTTTAAGGTAAACGAATATTGATAAAAATGGTTCTGTGATTTCAGGAGGACAGAAATAAACCCTCCACAACAGATGGGAAGCTACAAGGTTTCAAAATTTCTTAAGGGAGCTGCTGACAGCAGGAAATACAGGTGAACTGAGAGCTCATGAAATAACTTAATATTTTTTTATACAAAATATATATTTCACCTATATCACCATGCATCATTATTTTTTTTTTTTTTTTCTGCAAAATATATTTATTTATTACCATGCATCATTATTCTTTTTTTTTCTGCAAAATTATACATTTATTTATTACAGTAAAGACAGATTCTGTTGTCTAGTTGTAGTATATTATATATTCTGTATATTTTTTCTATTTTCTGCATTTTACCTGTACTTCAGTTTGTTTCCTTCTAATAAACCAGCAACTGCATACTAAATATTGTTGTCTCTGTGACAAATTGCTTGTTTTGTTCCTAGATTCTTTCATGCTGATGGCCTGCTGCACATCCACAGACTCGGAGTGAAAAGTGCTATAAACCATTGGACTAATAAGTAAAATCTCAAACATACACTACCGTTTCATAAGTTTTGGTATGGTAAAGCCTTTTCTGCCTGCCACAACTTTGTGTATTTGATTAATAATACAGTTAAACAGTAATATTGTGAAATTAATATAATTTAAAATGACTGTTTTGTATTTTTATATTCTTAGAGAAGTCATTTATTCCTGTGTTGCAAAGCTACATATTCAGCATCATTACTCCAGTCTTCAGGGTCACATGATCCTTCAGAAATCATAAGGTGTGTTTGACTTAACAAGACGCTGCACAGATCGAGCGAAATCTGATGCCAAGTCTCTGTCACGTGTGGCATCAAAGTACCACAATAGTGCTTCGAGAGAAGACAGGTGCAGTCACCAAGAGTAGAAAGTCTTCAACTTGAGATGTCCATTTTCAACTCTGTCCCCAACTTCTCTCGGCTAAACTCATTGATCGCCGCTTGTAGCCATGGCTCAAATCGAACAAACCTATTCAAATATGCTGGTTTGCTGTTCAAGAAACATTTCTGATTATTATCAATGTAATGAAAACAGGTCTGCTGCTTCATATTTTTCAGGATTTTTTGATAATTTATTTCTTTTAAAAATTACAGCATGTATTTGAAACAGAAGTGTTTGCTCTAACGTAGTGTTTCTCAATGGGGGCGTTCGGACAGCATCGGGGGGGCGCTAGAAGCAATATTTTTGAAAGGGGGGCGCTGAGCTGTTCTTGGGGGGCGTTTGGTCAAGACGAGTTTACACCAAAGATGTATGAGCTGAAACTTGCAAAAGAAAACTGTCTGCCACTCCCTAACGCTCTCTCTACACACTGGATACATCAATATGCACTTTCTATATCTATTTCTCAACTTCTCGGTAGCGCAAGCACGTTGAATCCCGCAGGCAGAAATCGAACGTGGCATCCGTTTACTGTAGCGCTCGCGCTCAGTTGTTACTGAACGTCTGATTGTAACAATATCGATGTGCTTTAACACAATGTGTCACACTGTTCGCGGCCAGTGTAGTAGTGGTGTTAGTTGCTAGTTTACACCAATAGGTTGTGTTGCAATCACGTGATTCTGAAGACGCGCGAAATGCAGATGGAGGGCAGGAAGTGATTTTTCTCTATAGGAATTAATAGCAGAATCTCAAAATGACTATGTTTTCAGTTGTTTATGGAAATCGGCCAAACCTAGAAATTTAATTTCATATCATGTATGAAAATTTGCTGTTCTTACGGAGGAAAAGGCAAGGATTGACTGAAAAAAAGCAGGGAAAAGTGGCTTGTAAACCTGCGTCTGCGGTCAGGAGGAGAGTCAGTTAACGCTTGTGTGCGCGAATGGTTAATAAAAGATATAATAATATGAAGATATATGTAAATAGATACAGGGTGAGATGCTGAGAGTTCACTCAATGCTAAATACCACACATATATACAATGTAAATAAGGTATTATATTTGCAGTTGATTACAACGGGACCTTGTGAGATTGCGATAAATTGAAGTAAGTGACAGCTTTTTAGTGACTATATGAAAGCGCTGTTTGCTCAGTTTTGTGGCTATTGGTCCTGTTAGCAGCACGCAAAGCGAAACTTTAATTTAAATTCTGAACTGATTATAGAAAGCGAGCAAATAGCGCCTACGTATAGTCACTAAAAAGCTGTCACTCACTTCAATTTATTGAAACCTTACAATGTTCCGTTATAATCAATGACGCTCTCGAAACTACAAATATAATATCTTATATTGTGTCTACGTGTGGCGTTTAGCATTAAGTGAATTCTCACTGTCTCACGCTGTATCTATTTATATATTTCTTTATTAATATCTTAACGTATTTTTATATCTTTTCTTAACCATTTGCACACACAAGCATTATCCGACTCTCCTCCTGACCACAGACGGAGGTTTACAAGCCATTTGTCCTGAGCTTTGCAGTCAATTTCTTGCCTTTCCCCCCTTATAAACAACAAATTTTCAATACATGATCAAAGCTCTTTTGTGGTTTCTTGTTTTGACCGATTTGAGCATCCATAAACAACGCAAAACATACGATTTTTGAGTTTCTGCTAGTGATTCCTATGGAGAAAAATCACTTCCTGCCCTCCAGCTGCATTCCGCGCCACAGTAATGACGTCATGTGCAAACAACCTATACTCCCGCTCCTAGACTAGACGGTGTATCATTTCCTTAGCAACGACTTCAGTTCTTTTGCTTGACTTTAGCTGCATCAAAACAATAGCAAGCATTTAGACACCAAAAAGCAAGATATGTTTTTTCTTGTTTAGAAAAATTAATATTAAAGCTTTTTGTTTGCTGATTGGCCGCGGGTGGTCTGAATGCCGTATTTCTAAAGAGTTTATTCAAAGCTCACAAATATAGCCTAATTTATGTTCACTTGGCTTTTTTGCTCTTTTTTTTGCTTCTAATGATAATGATATTTCAAATGATAAATCAAAAATGTGATGAATGTCATGTGGCATTCAATGACATTAAAAAAATAAATAAATAAAATTATGTATGGCTGTTTTTGGGGTTAAAATACATGCTTTCAAAATAGGCCTATATATTATAAATAAAATATAGCCTATAATATACACTACCATTAAAAAAGGTCAGTATGATTTGTTAATGGGTTCATAAAAAAGGTTGCATTTGTTTGTTTTAAAAACAGTAAATCTACCATTTGAAAAAAAAAAAGCTTTCTATTTGAATATATTTTAAAATGTGCTTTTTTCTCATGCTAAGCTACAGTATATTACTACAGCTTTCAGTGTCACATGATCTTTCAGAAATTATGCTGATTGTTGCTTAAGAAACATTTCTTATTATTATTATAGCTGGCACATCACATTGACAAAAAAAGCAATTGAAATTTAATTGACTGTAACAAATATATAAATCAGGACAGCACTAAAATAGTAACAATTTTGGAAATGAGGGGCATATGTTTCCCATCTTTCTACAACCCGTATTAAAAGTTGGGGTGTTTTGTGAAATGCCATAAAATCAAGAATATGTCATTTGTTCTCTTTAGCCTTTATTTGATTGACTTAAGTACAAAGAAAAAAATCCAATGTTTTCACTGGCCAACTTAATTTTATTTTGTTAATATAAACACATTTTGAGCCATGATCCAGCTTTGCTTGCGAAGACTGAGAAGCTCCATTTATAGCCAAACATGACACTCTCACCTGTTACCAATTCACCTGCTTGCTGTGTTTCAAAGCAGTTTATTTGGTTATTCTATAACATTTTCACTTTTATTTGAGTGTGCTGCATACTTCAAATAAATAAATATTTTCTAAATAAATATGCTTATATTTACAAAAATACATTTAAGTTGGTCATTGAAAACTTTTGTCAATTAAATAAAAGTTTAATAGAATGAACAAATCACAGATTTTATCCTTTTACAAAATGTCCCAACTTCTCCAGAATTAGGGTTGTACTTCGTTTTTTTAAGTAAACTTTGAAATATTCTCACAAAATCTATGAAATATAGTAAAGTTGTTACAGAACGCGCAGAGATGATGCGTGAAGCTTGCGGATCCAAATGCAAACTTTTATTCGAGGGACGAGACAACGACATGGTCATAGCAGGCAGGGTCAGAACAATGGCAAACAGGTGTTTAGACAGCAAGACGAAGAGGAATCCGTAACACGGGCGAGGGTCAATCCACGGCAAACATTATCCAATGGGCGAGGCAGGAGAATGGTCAGACAGGCGAGAGTTACAATTGGCAGGCGGCGAGACAGACAAAATGAGAATAACTAGGCAAAACCAGAAAAATAGACACAGGATAACGGAGAACGCTTTGTATGAATGCTAGACACAATTCAATACTCGGCAGCGACTGACAGGAAGACCGGGGCTTAAATACTGTGTCTGATTGGTGCAGGTGATAGGAGCAGTGGCTGATGGGGAATGTAGTCCGGGGTGCGACATAACAGTCAGCGTGTGAAAACAAGGTGAGGGCGACATGCGACATCACGCCGCAACGAGCCATATTACATGCGAAACAACTCCGCGGCTCGCACACCAGCCAGGCTATAGTGCATGTGTTTGAGGAAATGCTCCAGACATGGGGTATACCTAAAACATCAGTACATGTTGTGCTTCGTGACAATGCCAAAAATATGATTAAAGCCATGAATGACACAGGGCTCCCAAGTCTGCCGTGTGTCGCGCACACGCTCCAACTGGCTGTTCACAAGGGCTTATTAGCACGGAGGAACATTGCTGATGCTATAGCAGTGGGGCGGAAAATAGTTGGGCATTTTAAACATTCCGCCTTAGCCTACTCCCGCCTCGAGGACATTCAGGGACAGCTCAGCCAGCCAATAAAGAGACTGCAGCAGGACGTACAGACGCGCTGGAACAGCACGTATTACATGCTCCAGTCCCTCATTGAGCAAAAGCGAGTGCTGGGGGTGTATGTGTCCGAGCATGAACTCCCTGTCTCACCGCTCACCAATGGGCTCTTATGGAGAAGACTGTTGCCATCCTCGCCCCCTTTGAGGAACTAACTAAAAAAGTGAGCAGCTACGACACACTAGCCTCTGATGTCATCCCAGCTGTGACTGTGCTAGTGAGACTTCTAAACAGAGAAACAGACGAGGACCACGGCGTCAAGACAATGAAAGCAACCTTACTGGCAGCTGTCAAGAAGCGCTTCAGTGACGTCGAGACCAACCCACTGTACTTCATCTCCACCATACTTGACCCAAGGTAAAGTCTGTGTGCTATAGGTATTCAATGATAAACTACAGTACAAATGTAAGATTAATTTCTATCTGAAATATTATACATGTATAATATTTTTGTAACTAAAATACACAAATACAAATGTACGCAATATATATAATATGAAATATATTTCCCTTATTACTACCAGAAAGCCAAATGGATGGCATTTGTGACAGTGGTTTAGGGGAAACTAAAATCAGTCCTATTTTTCCACATATTAATACATTCATGAATTTTGTTCAGGTATAAGGATCGCTTCTTCTCCAACAACACTGCTCCGGAGGCCAAGCTGCACCTGAAGCAGGAGCTGCAGATGATGTCCAGAGCTGAGGCAGAGGGGAGTCGGGCAGAAGCTGCAGAACCTCCTGCTAAACTGTTCCTCAAGGCCCAGGCCAGCACTAGCAGCAGTCTGGACACTGTATTTGACGAAATCGCTAAGGAGCAGCCCCAGGCAGCACAGCCGCTGGCAGCAGGTGCTGCCATTGAGCTCGACACATACCTCGGAGAGGCCCCAAGCCCTCGTGAAGACAGTCCTCTGAAGTACTGGGGTGTCAACAAAATCAGGTTCCCCACTTTGGCTAAAATGGCCCATAAATACCTCTCAGCCCCATGTAGCAGTGTGGAAAGTGAAAGGCTTTTTAGCTCAGTGTCACACATTATAGATGAAAACAGAAACAGGCTGACTGCTGATAATGCAGAAAAGCTACTTTTCTTAAAAAACCTGCCACTCACTTTTTCTAATTAGGCTCCATTAAGTGAGTCGTCTTAGACTTGATGTTAATACCTACCTCAGTTGCACTGACTGCCACAGTTCTGTGTTGGTGGATGTTGTTAGTTTATTCAAATATTGTGCACTAAATAGCAAAGATGTTTATTAATGCCCCTTGTGTTGTCCAAAGCGGCAGAGTTTACAACAAACTGAAAAAAAATACTTGAGTTGCACTGTCACTGTTTAATTTTTTTTTTATAATTATTTATTCTCGATTAATATTCTCATTCCCACATAACCCTGTGACTCTCCACCACAAACACGTGACAGAGACAAAAACACGTTAACAAGAAAAGAAATAGAAATCCTTGAATATAGTTGTTATTTTTGCACACAAAAGTATTCTTATAGGTTCATAAAAGTACGGCTGAACCGCTAATGTCACATGGACTATTTTACAGATGTCCTTTCTACCTTTCTGTGTCTTGACCATGGTAGGACCTTGCTGTCTGTGCAGGGTCAGAAAGCTCTCGGATTTCATCAAAAATATCTTAATTTTTGTTCTGAAGATGAACAAAGGTCTTATGGTTTTGGAATGAGATGAGGGTGAGTAATTAATGACAGAATTTTCATTTTTGGCTGAACTAAACATTTAAATTATATGAAATGTGTTTTTGTATTTTATTGCTTAACTTTGAAATAGCCTTCCTGATAATGTTCAGGCGCAATCTTTTAGTTTAAATTAGATTGAAATACACATTTTTAGTCAAGTATTAACATAACACATCTCATAGCACTGCACTACAGTTATATGTGATTAAAGGAAAGTCCACTTCCAAAACAAAGATTCACATGTGATGTACTCACCCCATTGTCATCCAAGATGTTCATGTCTTTCTTTCTTCAGTCATAAAGAAATTATGTTTTTTGAGGAAAATATTTCAGGATTTTTCTCCATATAATGGACTGATATGGTGCCCCGATTTTGAACTTCCAAAATGCAGTTTAAATGCAGCTTTAAACGATCCCAAATGTGTCTGTAAACGATCCTGGTCGAGAAAGAAGGGTCTTATCTAGCGAAATGATCGGTTATTTTTATTAAAATAAAACAATTTATATACTTTTTAATGCCAAATGCTCATCTTGTCTTATTCTGCCTGAACTGTTTTGTTCCGGTCCATGACAGTTAGTGTATGTTAAAAAACTCCCATCTCATGCTCTCCCTCAACTTCAAAATCATCCTTTATCGCTGTTTTACCATTTTTATTGAGGGTGTTTGGCCTGTTCACTTTGCAAAGACTGGGTCGCTACTTCTGAGTTACTTAGAGTTAAAATATGTTGTTGTAACTTGCGTTACTCAGATTGTAACGAGTAATATTATTACCCAAATTTGATTAGTAATGCGTTATATTACTGCGTTACAGCAAAAAGTGATATACTACTGTAATATTATTACTTTTGTAACGCGTTACTCCCAACACTGCCTGTCCCCTTTTATTTGTAAGCAACACTCTGCAGGATGACAAAAAGGAAATTACACTTTTGGCAAAAATGCACTTTTTGGATCATCAAAATGACAAAATGCTGCGTTTTGCTGACAAATAAACTGGGTATGTCTGAGAAAGATTAAACATTGTTCTTTTACATGTATTTCCAACTTTGTAACAATACAAATTGGATTGATTTTTTGAAATTGTTGAATTTAGCCTTAGATACTAACTTAGATAGTGTGTGAGCACATGACTAGAGACTTTAGTATTATTACAAAACAAAAAAATTTAGAATTTGTATCATATAATTTCAAACATTTTAACTGCTGTAGTGTTTGCTTGGTTTTTATTCTGTTTATGTCATTCTTGTATTATTGTAACTCAGTTTTTGCCATGTTGATAGTCTTAGATTCTGGTGTGGCAATAATAATAGATAATTACTAGTACTGAACACATGACATGTTTTATGTTTGAGCTGCTGTCATATGGACATTACTTTGTTGCCAGATCTTCCCCAGTAAGTCTCAGTCACCTCTGGCTGATCAAAGAATATTTTTTTGATTGCAATCCTGAAAAATTGCATTTTCTGCAAACCTACTTTGAAATAAGTATTTGAAAAGTTGCTTGTACTTATACAACAGTTAACCATAGTTTTACTATAGCAAAACTGTAGCAACCGTAAACAAAGTTTAGTTTTTTTGGTTCATACCAAGGTATGGAGTCAAAATAGGGCCATATATATCTGCAAAATAAAACAATGTTTTGCAAACAAAAAATACGTTTTGCAGATAAAAATTGAGTATTGAGGAAAAAAAAAGCTTTTTTGCAAGTAAAAAAAATAATTACAAAAGAAAAGTTAACCCCTGAGAGAAAAAATAAAGTTCAGCAAAGTAAAACTTCAGCAGCATTGACTTTGCAACACATATTTCCCTTTGCGCTGCTCCTTTAAATCCGCGTTTCAGTCATCCGGGCCTCTGCGGCGCGAGCTTTCCTTTGCGCTTCATTTTTCTATGCGCCTCGCTTTGTGTCCCTGATTTGACGTGGGG
>NW_026129217.1:477743-564795 GCF_022985175.1 Labeo rohita
TCATTACTTAGAATTGCCGCTACTAAATTTCGTGCGGACTGGCTCATTGTTCAAAATGTGTCTAAACAATCGCAAATGAATAACACAAGATGGCGCAGATGACATTAGATTTCCTTCAATAGCTACATGTTTCATTGTGTGTGTGTGTGTGTGTGTGTGTGTATATATATATATATATATATATATATATATATATATATATATATATATATATATATATATATATATATATATATATATATATATATATATATATATATATATATATATACATTCAGACTTTCATTCCATATATTCAGACTTTTATTTTATATATTCTGACTTTCATTCCATATATTTAGACTTTTATTTTATATATTCAGACTTTCATTTTATATATTCAGACTTTCATTCCATATATTCAGACCTTCATTTTATATATTCAGACCTTCATTCCATATATTCGGACTTTCATTTTATATATTCAGACCTTCATTTTATATATTCAGACTTTCATTCCATATATTCAGACTTTCATTTTATATATTCAGATTTCATTCCATATATTTGGACTTTCATTTTATATATTCAGACTTTCATTTTATACACTCAAACTTCGTATTATAAATATAATTATTTCCTGAACGGCATTCCATAGTATATGTGTGTGTATATATATATATATATATATATATATATATATATATGTATATATGTATATGTGTATATGTGTATATATATGTGTATGTGTATATATATATGTATATGTGTGTGTGTGTGTGTGTGTGTGTGTGTATATATATATATATATATACACACATATATACATATACATATACATATACATATATATATATATATATATATATACACACACATATACATATACATATACATACACACACACACACACACACACACACACACCTTTTACTACGCAGACAATCGGACTATCAGATTTTCAATTTTATTTATTTACCAACGACCATGAGCTTGGTTTCTACATGTATGTATGTGTGTTTATATATAAAGAATACGCAGTAATATAAAGTTATTTTTACCGAAGACAGATAGCGAGTCGCTGGGCAGGCCCAATTGCCTTCCGCATCATGGAATCAGCTCTTGTGATCAGTGGTCCCACCCTGCCCAGCAACTCGTCGACGGTGTCAGGGGACATCCTGAAGTACTGTTCAAACAGTACCCCATCCAGACGCAGCTCCCGGACAAGTCCGTGATACTCTCCCCGTTGTTTTCAGTTTCTGAGAATAGAATGTACCCAGAAGCGCCGAGTACCACATCGTTTCAACTCGCGTTGAACGTTCACAGTAACCACAGCAGCTATAGCTAATGCAACCAAATTGGCGTCCATGTTGAAAGAATTTAGTTTGTGTGTAATTTTACTCATCGGTTGGTACTCAACATATTGTTTCAGAAATGCAAACAATTAAAGATATTGAAATTTCAAATTAATTTGGTTGGTTTTATGTTAAGTTAGATTTAAGAAAATAATTTTATTTTGTATTATTATTATTATTATTATTATTATTATTATTATTATATTGTTTTTTTTTTTTCAAGTAAATTATCTTTACAATTTTACATTGGTTTCAGATTCATTTAGTCAGTTTACACCCAGGCGGTCCAACTTACCCACTGACTCAGATCAACTTACCCCTAACCTGGGGTAAATTGAGCCACATGAAAACTTTTTTTTTAATAAGAAGCCATTTTTAGAACCCTTGGTCATAGATGTATTCTGATCATTCAAAATGATAGGAGACATCCTAAAATTACTTTAGATATTTTTATTGCACTTTTGTAAAGTAAAAAATGTCCCATCTTACCTCACCTTATCTCCCCTATGTATGCATGCACCAAGAGCTCATGTAAAACCACAACAAATTCCTTGTGTGTTTGCATACACTTGGTGAATAAAGCTCATTCTGATTCTAATGTTTGTGGCTGCCAAATTTCAGCTATAGAAGCATGCAACATCCAGTATGACGTGATGCTTGCTTGCTCTCAAGAGGTTTCCGTTAAAAGGTGCTATTTTTTAGCATAATAGAGACTGATGTCGCGATTTAGCTCAAAGGGAAATGTATATAAATAATTACAATTAATTATGATTAATTGCAATTACTTATATCAGCTGCCAGTAGTAACTGTAGCAGAATCAATTTTCCATCAACTAATCTGTTCGCTCAGCGAACATTCAGTATAATCTTTATATCAACTCTAAGAAATTATACTTTCTTGGCCACAGAAAATAACTTTCTTAAAGTACCATTGCATTAGAGCATGTAGCTCGAATCGGAATCGTAAAGGGACATTAATTTGCAATTAATGCAGAATCAGAATCAAAACTCATGTAATTTGTGCACAATAGTTTATTAACGAAGGACTAACACATAACTAATCTAAACAAACAAACATGAAATCACTCATACATTGGGGAATGGTCAGTGAGAAGCAGTTAGAAAGAGACAAGGAAATGAAGCTATGAAAAGAGTCAGTTAACCACCTGAGTGAAACCATAAGTGTCACACGTACCAGATCACGTGAGGTCACAAGGACCCGGAAGTAACTTCACGCAGGTATTTAAGCAGGAAGCAGGTGTTGTTTTGCACCAGACATTGAGTTCATGCTCGACTCCACGTCAGGTCCCATCTTCAAACCAACTCACGTGAGTAATCTCTCTGCTCTTCGGAGCGCTTATTTACCTGTCTGTGTGCGTGTGAGAATGCAGATTTCTTGGTGGAAATCTCTACTCCTTATCGGAGCGTTCTCAGAACAACTGCGTGATTTACCTGCTCACTCGTGCACATCCGCGTTTGAGTATTCCGTCACGCTACAAGGGGACTTATCTCGAACCTTGCATTTCTTGTCCAGCCTCCGTGACAATAAGTGCTGTCTACAGCTTATACTAAACCTCTGTTTGTTTAGTTAAGTGTACGATACTTGCATTGCCTTGGTCGTCGAACAAGTGTCCAAATGCAGTCTCCGAAAGTCTTGATGGTTTGGAGCAGTGGTGGTTTTGGAATTGCAATCACGTTCTTCCGGGTCTGAAGAGTGATGAATTCCAAAGATGTCCTGACTCGTTGGTGACTGGGAGTTTCTTCCCATGTGAAAGTGAAGAAGAACCAAGAGCTGAGAGGGACCCAGCTAAAGTCCTGTGATCTTTGGGGAACGGAAAGACAAGGCCGCAAGGCCTGGCGCACGCTTAGGGAAGTCCTGAAGAGTTCTAGCTCATCTTCTTGGGTTCTCCAAGAACCACTGACTGACTGAGGCGAGTCATGAAGATGAATTCCAGGGTTGAGTGGAACTGTCTGGCTCTTTGTGGTCGAGAGCCACAGCTCTGTATGTTGGGCCTGTCGGGCCCGTCAGGCACACCCTGTGTCAGCTCAGGCTCCCCGTGGGTTCCTCCACACGGGCAGCAATCGGAAGATGTTGCAGACGAGTAAAGGGAGTAAAGAGGGAAAAAGGAAGAACAAAGGAGGCGGTCAACCGTTTGCCTTTAAGCTCTCTGGAGGCTGCGCCTCCAGGAGGTCCGCGAACCAATGGTAACTTTCACCTTTGGAGGGAAAGTTTACGACTCTTTGTCTGTGAGCATGGTATTTTGCATATGTCATTCGATTGGGTGTTGATGCAAAAACTACTAAGGTTTCTTAAAACACTAATATGTTGCATAGGTATCAACATCTAATTTACACCATCTTTTAGATCATCAAAGAAACCCAACATGACATAGGTGGTTTATACAACTAGTCATCTATCATAACGCATGCATAAAACAGTAGAAAGACAAATACAACAGACAAAATTAAAATACAATGCAGTAATACTGTACACAATGACCTGGGCTATGTGTGATAGGAAGGTCAAAGAAAGGTTTGTCTGAATAAATAGGAAAGAGTCCATTTCTATAGGCATTGTGTCTTTCCTATGGCAAATGTAGCATGGGCAGATGTGCATTCCTTGAAGCAATAAAACCTGTGGTATCAGATCGTTGTCCTGGCAACTGAGCCCTTTTGGGGTGTTAGTTGCTTTGGGGGGTTTGTCTCCAGAGCTCCAGCATGTAGCTGGCCTTTTTGGGTTTAAAGACTATTTGTTAAATGTAACAATTAATGTATGTCTGATTGGTCCAGACGCTACACTGATATGACACTACAATAAAAACTAATTTCCATCAGTACAAGTACAGGCTGAGAAAAGCACAGATACAGAGATTGTTACATACATTGTTACTGTACAAACTGTATATTCTCTCCCCCTACACTAACTCTACCCCTGAACCTACCCATCACATTAAATTCACAGATCACTCTAAATTCATGCATTTTCTGTTAAGCTGCTTTAAAACTATTTGTATTGTGAAAGGCATTATATATTACAGGATAAATCCACTTTCACAACAATAATTTACAAATAATTTACTCATCCCCTTGTCATCCAATATGTTCATGTCTTTCTCTCTTTAGTCGTAAAGAAATTTTGATTTTTGAGGAAAACATTTCAGGATTCTTCATATAATGGACTTTATTGGTGCCCCAATTTTGAACTGTGCTACACGAGCTTTTGTGCTTAAAAAGTATACAAATTTTTATTTTCCCCCCCAAAAAAAATGACCGATTGTTTTGCTAGATAAGACCCTCCTTCCTCGGCTGGGATCGTTTAGAGCCTTTGAAGCTGCATTTAAACTACATTTTGGAAGTTCAAAATCAGGGGCAGAATTGAAGTCCATCATATGAAGAAAAATCCTGAAATGTTTTCCTCAAAAACTATAATTTCTTTATGACTTTAAAGACATGAACATCTTGGATGACAAGGTGGTGAGTAAATTATTTGTGAATTGTTGTTCTGGAAGTGGACTTCTCCTATAATAAATGTGAAGTGAACTGAATTGTGGATAACATGGAGGATGCGAAGCATTCACTTGATGTATCTCTCAAAATGAATTAAAAGAAGGCCACAAACAAAGGCTGCCTTCCATGGATCCTTCAAACTGAGATATCCTCCAAATTGAGAAACATGTGAAAGTGGATGGCAGGCAGAAAAATTTCGACACACCATGGCCCACGATCACAGTCATGCATTATAGTTTTTTAATACATCGACTCTACAACACATTTTCAGATCTGCCCATCTTGGTGAATGTTCTTAAAAAGCTCAGTTTCCGCAAGAAAAACAACAGTCTCAGTGTTAATGGAGATTAAACCAGAGAGAAAAGGAAGCATTGCACCAAATCAGAAGTGTGTTTGATGAGAAAGATGTGTAAATGTGCAGTGTTGAGAAGACTCCAGGTCCAGGGCCCTGAAACACCAGACTGGATGGCCAGGTAAGTGCACTTCCTCACACCCCTGTCAAGAGCTTCAGGCCAGGGAAAATATAAACGCTATCTAAAAATTGTGAAATTCTGCAAGATCATGTAGATCTTCCACTATTTAGTCAAACTCAGAACAGATGCAGAAGTGAAGCAGCACAAAAACAGGTGTGCCTCACTACACGAAAAGTATTTCTTAACAGTTTCAGTTGCACAAAAACACCGTGGTCAGTTTAACTGAAAAGTTCTGGGGTGGAGAACTGCACCTAAAGGAAGTCATGTGTACCAATACTGTTTGTCAAGATATTGTTTGTACCGTGGGTTGTAAAGGATGTAAAGCATCAAACACTTTCTTATGAAAAGTAGATACATGTACAGTCATGCTATAGGGCCATTATGCAAATATGGATGCTATAAAAACAGATCATGAACCACAGGGTTAGCTTTGGGAAAATTCAATCCATACCATTCATTTTCACATGCACGGTATCCATGAAAATTGTCACAGGCTGTGTTTGAAATGCCATACTATCATACTACCATACTTTGAAATGCAGTATCCATGGACTTTCTGCAGTATCCAGTATGTATACTGTGCATAGTATGCAAATTTTCTGTATGCATGAAATACCCAGTTTACCTGCTACATTTGCTGAAATTTGATGTATGCATCTGAAGACTCTGCATGGGATACTGTTTCCCAGAATGCTATGCGCTCCATGTGACGTTTCATCTTCAAATGTGTGAGTGAACTGGAGGCAGGGAATAGCAATTATAAATGTAACACGTGTATGTGTACATATATGCATATACATACAAACTTCAAACTGTTGCTGTATATGTAAAAACAGAATTGTTAGAAGGACATAAATTGTACTTTAATGTCTATGGCACGTTTCCGATCAAGTAAAATGAGTCACCTTTATCTCCATAGCGCTTTATCTCTATAGTGTTTGTTTGAAAGATATTAAATAATTATATTGCAGAAATATAATATATAAATAATATATATAAATAAAAGTAGTATTCCAATTATGCAAACAGAATTCAGATTCCGTTAAAACAGCTCTAAAAAGAAATGGGTTGTATTTATCTAAGGATAAATAGACCAAATTGTTGGCAGAGGCTATTTACAATAACTCCACACACCAATGCATCACACTGCAGAATACATGTGTTTTTCTGTAATATCAGTGGCGCAGGGAGTAAAAGACACGACACGTGTGCTTTTGACGACCCGTGTTTGAATCCGCCTTATCAAACTCATGCTTCTCCTTTTCCCATCACATACCAGATCACAAAGGCATTTATCTTCAATAAAAATAAAGTAAATATTTGAAAAATGGAAATAAAATGCCTAATTAATAATACGGTGTTATATTTAGCTGTGACATTCATCTAATAAAATTTATATATATGATCATTTACATTTAGTCTTATTGCATACCGTTTTATAATGTACTACGGTACTGAAAAAGAAATATCTTCCGCCTAACTACTATTTACATGCTAAAAAAATTGTTATTTTAGTGTAAACAAAATGTATCATTTGCAGTTGTCAGATACGTAAAGTTCATCAACTATGAAATGAGTTAATTGGGCAATATATCATTGTTTACTATTATGAAGCCTTAACAAGCCTTTGTAAAAAAGAACTGTTAGCGCACTTGTTTGTATGGTAACAACCTTGACAGCTGTGCTGAATTAATATTAAGTGTTTGTCATGTGACAAGCATACTACTCTGAAAAATATTTTGCTTATTGTATAGTTTCACACACTATTCTTCAAAAAATAGTAGGCAGTAAGCAGTAAGTATGCCATTGCGAACACAGCCACAGTGTCTAGTTGTTGTGCCCTAGACTGTCCATTTGATGGCACTCTCCCATTCCACTGTTACATTACCTCAAATTCCCATAGTTCTTTGCCTAGTTTCTACTGGACTGATTGTCCTGAGCTGTATCTCATTTGTATTCCTTTGTCCCTCTAGCGATTGTTACTCTGCTGTCTGTTCATGTCTTGTGGTTTTTTGATTTTGTCTGCTTGACGGATTTACTCTTTTGCCTTTCCCCGTGGATTTATCTTTGCATTTGCTTTTGACCCTTGTCTGTTTTTGACTACGACTCTGGAATTCCCAATAAAATTACAGTGCCACCTAGTGGTCAGAAGATATGAAAAATGGCTCTTTTTGCTTATAAATGCTGAATGGTTTAGCTAAAATTCTCTTTAGACTTGGTGGATTATGTTGAACCATACCCAATATTCCCATGTCAGACATTTTGGGTGTCAGCCAGTTTGAATTTTGTTGTAAAATGCTATGTAACTTTTGGTATGTTAGCCTTTTGTAATGAGACCGATGTTGATGGATTCCTTGGATCATGCCAAGATCGTCAATAGGCCTTTTTCACAGTCCGCGTTCGGAACCCGGAAGCGTCAAATAGCTGTAGCCTGTATGAATGGCAATGCCCATAGCACGGGATGGTTGTGATTTATTAAGGAATAATTCATCATAGATGTTTCATCAAAATATATTAAACACAGTTCCGATCATTAATCAGGTATGACAAAACAAGGAAAAATGTTGTCTTGATATTCCAACACACGTCTGTCACATTCATGTCTGTTCATGTCATTGGTTTCTCCCATTGTTTTCCCCCGTCGTTCTGCTTACTTTGGTTTAGTTCTCATCATTATCCCCTTCACCTGTCTGTAATTATCTATCACCCTTTATAAGTCTGTCTGAATCTTGAGTTCTCTGTTGGTTGTAGATGTTGTTTTGTGTGCGTGGATGTGTTCCTGCCTGATTCATGTGAAGATTCATATTAAAGTAATTGTTTGTATTGTATCTTGTTTCCCGTCTCGTCTATCCAGCACTACTCGTAACAATGTCATGATTTAAATGGGAGTGCACAAGCTGCGTATGCACAATACTTCAGAGACAGGCCAGCCTTTTATTTTAATGCAAGAGTAGCATACAAACAACACATCACATTAAAGAGTAACAAAATCGGACGGGTTTATCTCATAAAATATTAACCACGACTAGACTGTACAAATTAAACAGAAATAATGTTAACAATGCTTTCGTGCACTTACTTTACTTTTCAATACAGTCGTCACGTATTTAGATCAAATTGGAATTGTTCAAGTAAATATATATTTTTTTCATCCCAGAGTAATTCTAAGACAACGGGTTACCATCTTAAACGTGGGCATATACGTGATATATTTGTTATAAATTGTTACAATTCATGAACAAATACATTTTCTAATATGATTTTGAAGTACCATTTCCATGGTAATGCAATTTTAAAATGGGTTTCAAAGGATGAATTTTGAGGTTTTTAACTTTCAATTGATATATAATTTATGATCATTTCTAAAACATGATGGGGAAAAAGCCAACGAAAATGACTTGGTGACAAAGGCCAGAACTCCTTTTATGATGTAGATTTTTGAGGTGCACTCTTGTCGTTGTCAGACCCCTTGCACCGTTCTGTGTTGGTTTTGCCCTTGTCACACCCCCGTTGGACTTATGTTGGTTTCTCCCTTGTGTCCTTATATGGTTTTCCTGTTCCATTTCTTATTAAGTCTTTATTGGTTATTTACCCACACCTGTCTATGTATCGTTTGCACCCCTTTATAAATTGTATTCAGTTCAGTGTTTGTTGTCGGACCTTATAAGTTTGGTGTGTGTCATCCTGCTGTTCCTGTTTTCCCTTGTTGTGGATTTACATTAAAGACTGTTCATTATATTTCGTCCTCGTTCGTCTGTATCTGACACAACCGTGACAGAAGGTCCGACCGAAACAATATTTTCCCGCATTTTATTTTCATTTTTTCAGCAGTTTTTTTTTTCTTTTCCCATTTGCCATACGGACATCGCCTCAATTAACGTTGTTCCAAGGAGGGGTAACACCATTCTGAGAGGAATTACCATCTTTATCTTCCAGAATGGCAGGGACCTGGAGGACTACGTGGAGAAGTTTGTCGACACCTGCCATCGTGCCAGTTGCGATGACGTCTGCCTGATGGAGGGATTAAGGTGTGGTCTGGACGATGACCTCCACTTTGTCATACCCTGCGGAAATCCCTGCTGGAGATTACATCAACATCGCATTGTGGAGGAGTGGATCAACGTTCACGTTGGGCGAAGTGGAGAAGGACAGCAATCTCATTCAGCCACACCTAGCAGACGTCTCGCAACCAGACCCAGAGCCCAGCCCACCACCACCCCAACTCGCGGAGCCTGAGGCTGAGCCCACCGCAGATGGAAAGCCTGAGCCGACAGCGACAGGGCCATCACCACGAAGAGTGACAGAGCTAGAGATTGCTACGGAGCCGGAGCCTATCAAGTCCAACCAGGTGCGAGAGCCGGCCACTATGCCACTATGGTGCTGAGGACAGCACCGCCCACTGCACTGCTGAGGGTGAGAGGAGTCTGGACCTGGGACTGTTAGAAATTGAACTGGACTTAACCAATGTCACTGAGGATATACATGTGAAATTTCCTGCCTGCTCTGAACAACATACCGGCCTGGATTTCCCACCCACCCTCCCTGTGCATTCTCCTCCTGTTGGACCTGCCACATCAGCCTTACCACCGCTGTCTCCTGGCAGCCACAATACTCCCCCTCAGCCCACCATCGGTGCGGTGGATTCGCCGCGGGTGTGCCAGTTTCCACCTCGGCCCTTCGACTCAGTGGCTCCATCCCGGCTCTCAGCTCCCTCCATCGTCGCTCGTCGGTCCACCAGCTCCACCATCCCTCCGGCCCCGCCTTGGTCGGTCGTTGTCCCGCCATCGCCTCAGGACTCCACTCCTTTGGCTGCGCCTCGTCGCTCCGTCCCACCGGCTCCGTTGGGCTCCTCCCTCCCTCCAGCTCCGCCTCAGTCTGCTGTTGCTCCGGCTCCGCTGTGGCACTCCGGATCTTCGCCTCAGTCGCAAGAGCCTTGGGCTCTGCCTTGGCCCTTCTGATCCTCGGCGTCGCCCTGGATCTTCGGCTCTTCGTCTCGGGCTCCACCTTCTCCGCCGCCGTCGGTCCGCCCCCTGGAGTCGTCAGCCATTCCTCCACCATGGCTCCTCCCTCCGTCGGCTCCACCGTGGACTACCACCGTGGCTGCGATCTGGGTCTCACCTGGCTCCTCCTGCTCCGGGTTCCTTCTGTCTCCTACTTGGCTCAACTCTCCGTCGTCACCACCCTGGACACTTCTGTCTCCTCCATGGCTTAATTCTCTGTCGCCACCAACCTGGACTCTGTTTGTTGTCCTCCTCCTGGGAGTCTGCCTGAGCCTCCTCCTACTTTGAACTTTTTGTTACTTGCCCACATCCACTCTTGTGTTTTGTTTGTTCTTCCAGGAGGGGGGAGTAGTGTCAGACCCCTTGCACCGTTCTGTGTTGGTATCTGACACAACCGTGACAGTCATTAATTAATCTATTATTGTTCCAACATAATTTGTAACAAAAAAACAGCAGTAAAATATCTGTTTACGAATCTTTGACATTTCCAACGATTTATATAGTTTGCCATGATTAAAATATGATTTAACTGTAATATAGTGATAGTATATAGTAAGACGACGGGTGACTGTTAAAAGGTTAAACTTTAAATTTATTATACATTTACTTTGTATTACTTATCTCACTTGTGAATATCTAAAATCTAATATCAGCTGATATATATATATATATATATATATATATATATATATATATATATATATATATATATATATATATATATATATATATAAATTCTTGAAGAAATAAGTCTGTTCTGCTGAAAGTAAAAATTCAGATTTTTTGGAATGTAGCTTGTCTTTTCTTCGCCTTTGGTGTCTATACAACAAATAAATATATTTAGAGGTTAGTTCACCCAAAAATTAAAATTCTGTCATTAATTACTCCCGCTCATGTTGTTCCAAACCCTTAAGACCTTAGTTTGTGTTCCGAAGATGAACGAAGTTATTTTGATGAAGTCCAAGAAGAAGAAAACAGCAGAGAAGAAAATGTGTAACAAAGTCATTATTTTTTCTTTGTGCAAAAAAAGTATTCCCTTAGCTTCATAAAATTACAGTTGAACCACTGATGTCACATGGACTACTTAGATGTCGATCATCTTGGTACTTTTCTGGGCCTTGAATGTGGTTTTACCCTTGCTGTCTATGGGAAGGTCAGAGAGCTCTTGGTCTTCATCAAGAATATCTTAAAAGGTCTTACGGGTTTGAAAACAACATGAGGATGAGTAATTAATGACACAGTTTTCATTTTCTAACCCTTTAAACATACAAAATAAGCAATTTTAAGATAGAAGAATAATTAAATAATAAAACGTAAATAGTGTTACAAACAACAATTATAATGAACAGTTACTAATAGTAATGAACAGTAGGTCTCATAAATAATTTATTTTAATTTTTTTTTTACAAAGAACCAGAAAATGAATCTGTCAATATGACACCTACATTTCAACCACCCTGAAGGTGTAACCAAGAGATTTTAACTCCTGTTGTAATCTAACAATCTCTAGGTTTAATTTCACATTCTCTATTTTTTTGCATTGACTTTTTCACATTCACATTTGAGAAGCTTACAGCGGTTATAGTTTATGTCCTCATTCAGGTCATTGTGCGCTTCCTTTCCTTTGCATTTTCGATTGAAGGTGGCAGTTCTTTGTCTTGTGTGCTTGCTGGATGATCTGAATGAAGGACAGACTGATCTGATTATGCTGACAGAACAGTGTTTTCATCTCAAGTTTCTGTTACTGGTTTTGGCTGACTTAATGCAATAATGCCTGCTGGTGGATAAACAAAAAATGTGTTTGTTTGTTTTTACTTTACAACATTGTGTTGTAATTCAATGTGTATTTAATCACAGGATAGAAAATACTGTATTCATCCAAATATAAGACCATGTTTTTCTTTAGAAATACATCTGAAAAAAATGCGGTTGTCTTATATTCAGGGTCTAGACTTTGACATGTCAATAATACACCCATTACAATAGGAGGCCCCAAATACACATAAAAAAACGTTTGCTGAGAAATACATCATGAAACGTGTTGTAATGTTGAAACATCGTAAGTGAAAACAAAAGAAAAAGAAAAGCTTTCAAACTTCATCTGTAAGTGATTTTTAATTGTAAGACAGTACTCAGATTTGAAGCCTACAATAAGATTTTACTTCTACTGTTAATGAAATTTTGGTGAGATGGATTGTATAATTGTTATATAATTCAGATGGGCTACCTGTTACTTTTATGGTATATCAAAAAGTGTCTATTTTTAAATGTGATTGTTGGTACATTTTACCAGTATATTTACTATCCCATACTTTCAAAACAAAAAGTAAAATAGGACAAATAAGCAATCTGAAAACAATTTAAGGAAAAAAAAAAATCTTAAAATACAATTTGGTTTTTTGAAAAAGGGGGGTAATCTTATCATCACTACAGTATTGACCAGAATATAAGACGACCATGATTGACATGTTATTATTTGTTATAATAATAATAACATAACAGCCTTTTTTCTTTTACAACTGTGAGTCAGAAAAGTCTAATTTACCTCAATAAGAATAACACTGAAAGTTTCACTTCTTCTTCATTTCAACTCCAGTAATTCCACAGGCGGTGGCCGAGTTATTCATCAATGATTACTTCTAGTATAATGGTTGACAGGAAAGTCATTTTAAAAGTAAAATTTAATGCTTTTTAAGACCTTTTTAAGACCTCAACAAATATAATTTAAGACCCAAAAATTTCATAATTTCTAGGCTACTCAATTTATTGCCTCCTACAATGGAAATCAAAACTTGAAAGTTTTCCATTTGGTATCAATTATGTGCAATGTGTAAACTCAGTAAGTAAAAAAAAAAAAAAAAAAAGTAAAACTTTTCTTTGAGACCTTTTTTTTTTTTTTTTTTTTTTGTTCCTTTGTGATGTAGAACAGAGCCAACGTAACATAGATAAGTTGGATTACACTAAACAACACAATGCCTTGTATGAAGGAACCATATAGAATAGAATACTGAAAATAAGCTCAATAATGAAAGTCCTCAAAACAGCCTTTCACAAGCCAAAAAGTTGACAAATAATCTACATAACTGTTAGAAAACACAAATGTTATTACATGACTTTTAATGAGAGAAACCCTTTGTTTTGTAACATCCCAAATTCTCCTCAAGACATGTGGCATAGCTCTGCTGCTCTCTTCTCAATTTCATGGTCTGCCTTTTGGGTGTCTGGCGGTGAAATGAAACTTGTTATAGCTGACTGTGAGGTGGCGTCTGAAGTAGTAACATCATTAGGTTGAGCTGCAAACAATGCAGGGATTAACCTGGACCCGCTATGACTAGCTGCTGCAATGTCCCGCTGGTGCTTTCCTCCTTTCATGTGCGATTTGAAGGCTTTGAGCCCCATGGTCCCTAACGAAAGGTCTTTTTGCAGAATTTACACATTGCCTCATTGTTATTTTCAGCCGGCGCCAACCACCTCCTAAATGCATCCTCTTCCATCCACTTGTCGTAAAATTTACACTTTCCCATCTTTGCATTTTGAACCTCACCTGGACAACCACGTAATGGCAGCACGCAGGTGCAGACCGACGTCAGCGTCTGTAGCCGACCTACCATAGGGCCCTGATCACACCGAACGCATGTTTTAGTTCTGAAAACACAAGGCGCACCGCACTGCCTTTTTCTGGTGACTTTTAAAAAAATGAGCAGTGCGTTGCAGTTTTTTATGTTGCTAGGCAACCATCAAATCAGCCGTCCTGTCAATCTAATCAAAGGATTATAGCGCGAGCGCTCTAAAATCTTTGGTTTTTAGCTGTTTAGTAAACGGTCATATCAGCAAAAACACAGCTCCGGGTAAACCACGATAGACACCAAAAGTTTCTCCTCCATCACTGCAGTCTCCGGACTTTTTAGGCAACAGTAAAACTTTCGTCACCACAACAGAAGGCCCGCCTCTCCATTCATTTGATTGGACAATGGAAAAAACTGCGATGATGTCGGACGCTTTTCTGCTCAGAGTTGCTTTTTTTTTAAAACTCCATGCGCTCAGAGCGCTCCGGCAAAAACGTGAGGCGCCCGCGGTGCATAAACCGCACGTATAACGCTCACTGCCTATAGAAAACAATTCAAAAAAGGCGCCTCTCGCTGCAAAAATGCGTTCAGTGTGATCGCGGCCTAATAAGCTAATACTAAATTGATCAACTATCAGATGTTTTTTACGGTGGACCACTGTGCTTCCCTATCATCATTAAGCACAGCGGCTGAAAATTTAATACGTACAGCAACTTTACAGTAAATTTAAGACAATTTAAGACCTTAATTTCCCGGATTTTAATTTAAGATATTTTAAGACTTTTTAAGGACCCGCGGGAACCCTGAGGCCAAGGGAGGAGTTGACAACTTAGACAAAGTATTTTATTTTATTGATTTAGCATATCATTGCTCTTTTGTTGATTTTGATTGCTTCCATTGTTCTCATTTGTAAATTGCTTTGAATAAAAGCATGGTGTAAAATGACAAAACACAAACCGAAAGTAATGCCAACAAAAGATAATTTATTTTACAAAAAAAAAAAAAAAAACAGAAAATAACAATAATGATAATAATAAAGAATAATAACGATGAAAAGACTTAACAACAAAAGGGTAAATTATATACAATATTTACACAAGAAAACAGAAAAAAACCAAGATAATAAACCCACAGGAGAGAATTGGATGTAAGTGACGCTAAAGAAAAGAAAATAACAAAACAAAATCAAACTAACTCAATTTAATCCTCTAACCTAACTGAAAAGAAAACAATCAAAGCAAGTCTTTGGCGTTTCTAGACGCCCTAACATACCTACTCTAAAACTACCAAACAAAAGATACAAGTGCAGCACTCACTTCTAAACTAGTGTGTCTATACATAAAGATCGCTAGATGTTGCAATATGTAGGTCACGTGAAATATCACCCGTCCAAAAACTCCTGGGGAAGAACACAAGGGTTGTCATCAAAATAAATACAAATGGAGATAATATATCCAACAGAAGCTAAATCTGTCAAAGAAAAGAAAAGGAAACAATCCTTAGAGAGAACCCAGAGATCCTGTTATCTGACTACAGTGGACCAGATAACAACAGAGTCCGGTGTAACCTGCTCTTCTTCACTGAACACCCATCATCCTGGCGCACCGTCCTCTGCTCGAACATGACATGTATGAGGAAAGGAGGCATCAGCAAAGGTAGACAACTCACCCTGGAAGGAGACAATGACACAAAGCTGACTGTGAACCTTTATCACAATGGTACAGTCATGGTCCAGGGACCAGAAACCAGCCTCAATGAATTCCAGAGGAACTTCAGAAATCTTAAAGGGGAGGTTCAGACAATTAAGAAAGATACTGAAGTAAAGAGCCGGGCAGAAGATGAGACCGGCACAACCTCAGTTATCATCACCGACCCCAGCTCAAGAACACATGGGCATACCAGCACTCTTGCGTCTCCCAAGATAAAGGCTTTGAGAGATAACATCGCGGAGTTGGAGCAGGACTTCTTCATGTTTAAAGAGGAAACTAACAACAACCTTCATCAGCTCCTGAACCTGACCAGCCACCACAGTGTGCAACAACTTCAACAACTCTGCTCTGCTGTAAAACATCTGGAGAAGGACAATCAAGAGCTGCGCCAGGAGCTGAGGAGGGTGACAGAGGAACTGGCCAGAAGAGAACAACACGGCCACACACTGGAGAGACTGCTGGAGGAGACCAGAACACAGCTGCACACAATACAACAGCAGTGTGTCAGCACACAACCCCACAGCAGCCACACAACCACAACTCAACACCAGAGGCGTGTCGGCACACAAACACCCAACACCTCCACAAACTCAGCTCAACAGCAGCGGTGTGTCAGCACACAATCTCAGAGCTCTTTTACTCCTGCAACCCGTCAGTCTCCTCAAGCCTATCAGAACCTCAAGAGGAAAGACAGCAGCAGCACTCAGATTCATCCACTGACTACAACATCATCATCCACGAGCAACGGCAGAGAACAGAAGAGAAAAGACAACATCGTCATCCTCTGTGACTCCAACGGCCACCATCTTGACCCCAGACGACTGTTTCCAGGGAGATCCGTGAAGAAGTTCTGGTGTCCCACCTCACACTCCGCCTTAAGACTACTGCAAGAGGGTGTGTTAGGTGCACCGTCACACATTATTATTCACACCGGAACAATCGACCTCAGCACCAGAAGAGTGGACGTCACAAAAGCCGTGTCCAGCGTGGTGAGAACAGCTACCAGGAACTACCCCAGAGCCAAAGTCATCATCTCAAGCCTTCTACCTCGCAGAGACGTACCACAAAGGATCATCAACACCATCAATGTGGAGATAGCTAACATCTGTGCTCCAATACTGAATGTTCACATTACCAACCACCAGCAAATCACACATCAGCATCTCTACGACCATATCCACATCCACCGAGAGGGCATGAGACTATTTGCAAAAACCATCAAGGCATCAACCCTGAACAGCCCTCAGAAAACCTATCCGGACCGGGAGGAGAGTCGGGCAGCTTCCCAGCAGCCAAACTGACAGCTACGCCACTGTAGCGGCACGACGAGGTAGATCAGACTCCACTGACCTCATCCAGATAAAAAACATGCTGAAAATTATATGTGATAATCTATTAGCTTAAGCACACAATGGGTCTATAGTCAAGAATGATCATTATTTCTTAATGACTTGTTATTCGTTTATTTATTAACTTATTTATTTTGCATATTTACTTTTTTTTTTTTAAAGGTAACATTTGTAAAATGGATCCACTCACTGTATTTCTCTATATTACCCTTTTTTTTTTTTTTTTTTTTATTGATTAATCTATATATTTACATGATTGTGTCATTAACTCATACATTATTCTGGTAATTACAATAACAGTCAATGTCATCGTTTAAAATAACATGTTTTAATATTCAAGGGATGTTCTCTTCAGCTTTTGGGGAGAAAATTACAAACTCTGATTTTGTTAATATTGTATATAGTTCAGATATAATTATATTACTTGAGACATGGAGTCGTTCAGACTCCAAATCCTACACTCCTCCAAACTACAGAGAGCTACGTATACCATCATTCAAACAGCCTAATGTTAAAAACGGAAGAGATTCAGGAGGAATCATAGTTTGGTTCAAAGACCACCTGTGGCAGTATATTCAGCCTGTGAAGAAGGGAAAAACACATATTTGGATAAAACTTAAAAAAGAGATTTTGTGCTTAGATGAGGACCTGTGCCACATATATCCCCCACTTGAGTCGCCTTATTACAATGAACACATCTTCTCAACCTTACAGTCAGAGATCACATACTTTCAGTCTCTAGGCCCAGTTCTGTTAATGGGGGATCTGAACGCTAGAACCGGGAGAGAAGCGGACTACATTAGTTCAGATGGAGATAAATATATTAACAGTTCACATACGTACCAACAAAAACGTCTTACTAAAGTACGACAGAATTATGACAACACCGTAAACAGACATGGAAGTCCTGCAGCTCTGCAAAAGCCTGGGTCTATACATAGTTAATGGAAGAACAAAGGGTGATTCTCTGGGTCAACTCACCTACTGCTCCTATCTGGGCAGCAGCACAGTAGATTACGCCATTACAGATCTAGACCAAAGTAAAATCAACTATTTCACAGTGATGCCACAGCTACCGTTATCAGACCACAGTCACATAGTCCTCAGTCTGAACAGGTCAGTGAATCTTCTGCCATCTTCAGAGCAGAAGGTTAAACTGTACCCCCTCCCCTCCAAATATATATGGAGTAAAGACAGTCCTGCCCAGTATGAAGCCCAGCTCCACAGCACTCATGTGGAGAACATGATAGACTCATTTCTACTGACTTCATTTGGTGACGAGAAGAAAACAATCAATTTAGTAACAGAACAATTAATTACTATCTTTTCTACAGTGGTCAGGAAAGCCCTGAGAAAAAGAAAACATTACAGATGTAAAAAAGAAATCGCTAAAGCTGGTTGGTTCAATAAAGAATGCCAAAAACTAAGAATAGAATTACGATCATTATCAAATAAAAAACACAGAGACCCTGCAAACCAACAAACACGAGCCACATATCAACAAACCCTTAAAATATACAAGACACTGCTAATACAGAAAAAAGCTGATCACATGAAAATAAAGCTCAACAAGATTGAGGAGGCAGTCGATCAAAATTATTTTTGGGAATTATGGAATAATTTAGATAAATCCAAAGAAGCTAAACACATTCCCATCCACGACCCAAACATCTGGACTGAACATTTCGGAAAACTCTACTCACAAAATGAACCAACCCCTACCCAAAAGCATCTGACCTCCAAATTACATGACCTAGAATTCACCACAAAAGATGAGCTAAACCATTTAGACAAACCCATAGCATTAAATGAACTAATAGGCAAAATTAAATCCCTAAAAAATCAAAAATCCTGTGGCTTGGATGGAATATCTAATGAGATGCTGAAACATAGCAGCTCCAAATTGAAAGATGCTATTCTGAAATTATTTAATATTGTATTAAAATCAGGACACTTTCCTGAAATCTGGAAAGAAAATCTAATAACTCCAATTTTTAAACAAGGTGAGAAGTACGACCCAAACAATTATAGAGGCATCACAGTCAGCAGTAATCTCGGAAAACTATTCTGCTCTATTATTAATGACAGATTAGTTCAGTTCATTCAAAAACACAAAGTTCTAAACAACTGTCAAATTGGATTTATGCCCAAACAGAGAACATCAGATCACATTTACACACTCCACACACTCATACAAAAATACGTTCAACAGACAAAACAAGGAAAAATATTTGGCCGTTTCATTGATTTCCAAAAAGCCTTCGATTCGGTATGGCACAATAGACTTTTCCTACAACTTATCCAAAGTGGAATAGGAGGAAGGACATATGACATCATAAAGGACATATACAACGGGAACAAATGCTATGTTAAGATCAATGACAAACAAACTGATTATTTCAGTCAGACCAAAGGAGTCCATCAAGGCTGCAGCCTCAGCCCGACTCAATTTAATATCTATATAAACGAACTGGCATCAGCACTTGATAAGTCCTCTTGTCCTGGTCTGACCCTCGAGGGCAGAGAAATCAAATGCCTCCTGTATGCAGACGATCTTCTGCTGCTGTCGCCTCATGAAGAGGGGCTGCACCAAAGCCTCTCCGTTCTGGAAAAGTACAGTAGTGACTGGCCCTACCGATAAACATGGAGAAGTCAAAAATCATGATCTTTCAGAAAAAAGCCTCGTCTTGCTGACAAAAAAAATATGAGTTTACAATTGGGGGAACAATTCTTAATCATGTCACCTGTTATAATTATTTGGGTCTGACAATCTCAGCCTCTGGTCAGTTCAATACTGCAATAAAAGATCTGACAGATAAGGCACGCAGGGTTTTTTACAGTATAAGAAGACCCCTGTTCAAATTCAATCCATCCATTAAACTGTGGCTAAAAATCTTCGATAGCATCATCAAACCCATTCTGCTCTATGGCTCTGAAATCTGGGGCCCCAAATTTAAACTAAACTATGAAACATGGGACAAAAACCCTGTAGAAATTTTTCACCTTGAGTTCTGCAAAAACATCTTGGGAATTCACAGAAACGCCCCAAATCTGGGCTGCAGGGCGGAACACTGGGCAGATTCCCTCTGCTCTCTGAAATCCAGAAGAGAGCAGCGAAGTTTTGGTTCCATCTTTCAGACACGCCGACAGATAGCTACCATCACAGTGCTTTCACTTATCGGCAAAAACACCCAGAGTGACCCCTTACACTATTTAGTGGAAAAACATCAACTCAATTCCACAATTCAGTGTAAACAGTCAAAAGTTAAAGAAGCTGAAAAATAACCCAGGAAGAATACATTCATGATTGGCAGCAAAAAGTAACTCAAGTAAAGAAATTAACTTACTTCCATAGTATAAAATCTGATTATAAATTAGCGCCATACCTGAGCAGTATTAAAAACTATGGTCACAGAAAGCTGCTGACGAAATATCGTCTGAGTGAGCACAGTCTGAGTGTAGAGACGGGCCGACACAAACAGAGCTGGAGAGCCAGAGAGCTCCGACTGTGTTCTCACTGCACAGAGAGTCTCATAGAGGACGAGCTGCACTTCCTTACAGAGTGCAGCAAATATAAACACATCAGAGATGCCTATTTCAAACAAATAGCACTAGTGTCACCTGAATTCCAGCAAACAAGCAACACAGAGAAACTCGTATATATTGGGAGAGAAGGAAAAATGCATCCACCTGGCAACGCAGTATGTGTACTCCTGCCATCAAATGAGGGAAAAAGACTGATACCCTCTTTACAATAACCATTTACAATAACTTTCTGTATTTTTTTTTTTTTTATTTAAATTTTTTTTCTGTCAATCTATATGTTTGTATAAAATACTTATTGCTTTGGCAAGATTGTGATATGTTACACAGTCATGCCAATAAAGCTCATTTGAATTGAATTGAATTGAGAGAGAGAGAGAGACCCACACGCGAAGGCACATCTGCCCGGGACGTAACAGGCTGTTTCTTGAAGAACTGGGGAGAGCTTTGGTGTTACCACTGATACAACGACGACAGACCATTCCCCGCACTCCGGCCAGTCTGAGCCTGGTGATTCAGTCACAAAATAACAGAAGACTTACCTGGCCCCTCTGCAGCACCTGGTTTGTCCACTCGTCATCACCTCTACCAAAAGAGAAAGAGATGCCATTTCTGTGTCCGAAATGACAACAAAACCAGCACAGTCTGTGCAAAATGCAAACGTTTGACTTGCAGAGCACATAGTATGATCATCTGCAAAATGTGCAAGGATAAATAAGTCACACAGTTATGAACATTTCATATTGTTCAGTGTCAAATTCCTTGCAAAGCACATCTTGACATAGTCGTCCACTGCCAAATGTGCATGGATGCACAAGGCTCATTGTTATGTTATACACTCATATTCAGTTTTTTCTGATTATTCATATTCTTCACTGTTTTATTGTTATTTATCATTAGTTTTTTCCTGTTTTTTTTTACCATTGAGTTTTTCAAAATAAATTGTTATAGTGCAACATTGTATTGTTGTTCTTTATCCTTTTGAGCTCTGCACCCACACAATTGCATCAAAGTTATTGTACAAAATTAATAAGTTGCAGAGCAGTGAACTAAACATATATGGTATCATTTGAAAGCTTAGAATCTCAGCTTTTTGCATGACATTTGCATTTATGTAGTTTGTTTTATTGATCTAACACATTATAAAGAATATTTTTCAAAAGGATTACGACAATGGAAATGATTTCTGTAAACAAAAAAGTTTACGTCACATTCCTGCTACAAGTGGCCACAAACTTTATATCAGTTCCTAGATTAGGTTATTATCTTTATTATGCGACTGTACTTACTTCTCTGTGAGTTTGCATGGCCGAACGACATCCTATTATATATCAAATGTGTCACTCAGTCCTTGCGATACAGCTGAATTGTATTTTCAATTAGTCTTGCCTTAACACGTCTGTGTCAAAGGTCAATTATGTCATTGCATAATGCATCATATTTCTGAAAAGCCAACAATCAGATCTGTCCAAAAAGACATCGATCAATCTCCTAGGTCAATCCGATGAGGAGTTGTGCCTTTCCAAACACGAGGGAGGAGGGAGCACAGAATGCGTAATGGCTGCTCTCAACCCATAGAGTTGAGATACTTTGGATTGTGAACAAATACAATAATAATTATGATTATTCCACCCTTGTGTTAAAATTTAGAGTGTTTTGTGCAAAATGAAACCATTTTTATCCATTTAGCTGAATGTATGTGGGTAAGGGATACTTTCAAATTCAGTTATTTCTAATCTGGCAGAATGGAGACCCCAAGAGGACATATTGCCTCCCTTCAATTAAATCTCAATATTTTTTTTTTAAATAATAATAAGAAATATCTTTTTTTAAAAAAATGTTTTACATGTTCTGACACCTAGTGGAATAAAAAGGAAGTTTCTGCATCGAGATAGACCAAGGAATTCTTTAAAAACAGACTTTTAATAAAAACTTAATAAAAAAAAAATTGAATTTATATTTTTGTTTGTGTTTATCATAAATGTATGAAAAAATTAAATGAATAATTCCACCCATGTGTTAAAATGTAGGATGTTTGCTGTGAAATGAGACCATTTTTATTAATTTATTCTGATGTATGTGAGTAGGGTGCTCTTTCAAATTCAGGTATGCCAAAATCAGTAAAAAAATCCAAAATATGCCACAGAGCTCTCCACCTTACTACATTGAAGCATATAAATACAAAACTATTATAACTATTAACTATTATAGAGTTTTGCTCAGTGTATGAGGCCATCTAATGGCCAGAGTCATGAAATGTCATGTTATATAAATTTTTTTCCACAAGAGGTCAGCAGAGACCCTCAGTGTGAGATACTTTGAGCCTAATTAACAGGTTATGAATGAAATATGGAGTAAATTTGTATTTAATTGAAAGAAATTTGTGAATAAACTTATTTAAATTAAATCTTTTGATAAAATCAAGGAATTTAGAGGGGGCAAATTACAAATAACAAAAATTACATTTAAGAATTGAAAAAATATTATCAAAATGAAATAAAATAAGCTTTCTGGGCAAAAAAAAAACAACACACTAAGTATAATTTAAGGGCTTTGGGTCAATTTGACCCATGAAGGACACTATCGGGAGGGACGGATGAGGGTTAAACCACTTAACTTAACTGCTTGCAGGTGTGTTGTGTTATTTATGTGTGAAACTACAGTGTGAGATTTAAAGCAGTGGTATGGCTATCCTACTTCTATAAATTAACATTTTGGGGGGAATTTTTTGCTGAATCAATTAGACATCATGAATAAGTTTATAAAACTCAACACGAACATTTTATGCTGAAATGCATGCTGGCTATCAATATAGTACAAAACTCATTACAGTTGATCTGTTTGTCTACATCAGTCTGATGATTGTCACCATTGTTGAGGTTAGTATGATGAATGTTGTCTAAATCTTTTGCAACAGTATCTTTGCAATTTGTGAAATAGAACATTTACATCAGTAATGACAATTTCACCATTTAATATTTCTGAACTTTATTAAAGCTTGACACTTAACACATGTAATTTACTCCAACTTAATTTTACAACAACGCTGTCTTTATTAATGCTATTGAGACTGAAAGAAAATTAACTTGAAGGTCAAGAGCCCAACTAAAGCACTGGAGGTTTGTTGAATCTTCGACATTTTTTTAACATTAACATTGACAAATCAACTATTTTTAAATGTTGATTCAATATTCATTATACACTATAATGGTTAGAACATTTTTGTTCCCTGAAATGCACATAAAGTTTAGGCCTGCAGAGAAAGGACAATGTTAGTCATCATTTGTGATCAACTGATTTTATGATTAAAATGATCAAACACGAAATTTCCTTCACAAATAGGCACCCACTTGGGTCCCACTGAAATCTTGTAGAAACAATCCCACAGGATATCTGTCTCATCTTAAGACAATTCACAATGAATTTGGAATGGTTCCAAAATATGATCGAAATTCTAATTTTAAGCTTGCGTAGATGTACGTTTATGAGATGTCAGAGTACTTTTTGGCATAGTCGCCATAGATAAGATGCTGCCAAATCTATTATAGAAACGTACATTTTCTGTAAAGTTGCTTGCAACGATTCATATTGTAAAAAGCACTATATAAATAAACTTGAATTGAAAAAAGTATTTAAGAATACATTTGCACTGAGTGCATTTTTTTTTTTTTTTTTTTTACAAATCAGGGGGAACAAATGTTAAAATACTTTTAATTTCAGATGTACATACGAAAGTCTTATGTTAGAAAGTGTCTAGGTTAGTAAGTGCTCCAGATACAATCAATCAACTTTGCAAAGCCGTAGTACTAATTAAGCTTTGCAGACCAACTACTTATCACATTTTCTGCAACAATAATCCCAGCTGCCATCAGTAGTTTCGCACCAAAGGTAGTTACTTGTGCCAAAGGAACATTTAGACGCACAGGTTTTGCCACTGACAGTGAAGTTGCAGTCATCAGAAGCGCAACAGTAATCCCAGCTGTCTTCATCATCTGTGTAGCACCATGTGTATGTTTTACCATAATTGGCACAGGCGTGGTTGTTGCGGCAGTCCTCTTCGTTTTTAGTTCTACTTCTCCACAGTGGAGGGCTGCAGTATTCCCATTCACCACTGCTGGTTTTACATTGGTAGTACTCTGTATTATATTTGGCACATGGGTAATTATCCTGGCACTTCACTCCAGTAGCCGTAATGAGCGAGTACTGCGGTGAGCAGTCAAACTGTTTTGAGCCTGTATAACACTTATAGCTCTTGAGATGGTCGTGGTACAGGCAGGGAGAGGAGCAGTTGATCTGCTTCTCTGGAAACAACTGGCATTTAACAGCATCTGAAAACTCGGATACCCCCCTCTTTCTCCGCTCATTCATCCCTTCCTTTTGTGGACTGACGTAAGTTATAAGACAAGAACTTCCAGTAGCACGCTTCAGATCTTCTGTCACGGTGTGATAAGAGCTCATGCTGTCAAAGGCTAATTCTGCCGTCATCTTAGTCACCTTGAAGTTGTTGGTAAATTCGGTGTCAGTTCTGAGGGCTCTTTTCACTGTTTTGACCATGTTTTGTATGTCTGATCTTGATCGGACTGCTCGGCTCACTTGTAGATCAATTAACTTCTGAAATGTGGGCTGAACCTCATCTAACTTTCTTTTGTCAGAAAAACAATAATCAGCAAAAATGTTAATTGACTGAACCGTTTGTAAGACCTCACTGTAGAGTTCACTGAGCTGTTTCTCTAGCTCTGGGATAAGCATCAGAGTTACGCGTCCATCCGACAGGTTATTTCCAATATAGCCAAAGGAAAATGACTTTTTGTCATCGAACTGGTGTTTATAACAGACGGCTGTCCAGATGTGAGAGGGCACCGTCACTCTTTCTGGGTCTTCAGAGGTTCCCCTATGTGGTATTCGTTCATTTGCACTGGGGACCGTCCCTGTGACAATGTAGACTGTTACAACATTGCTGCTCAGAAGTTTTGCAGCCACATCATATTGCACCGTCCAGTCATGCTTCTGTAATAAGAAAGTCCTCAGCGCGCTCTCCCAGTTCTTCCAGTGGATTCGGTTGAAACACGCGTCCATCGGAGCAGCGTTGGTCAGTGTGAATGTTGCCTTTCGTTCTTCACCGCATCGGAAACTGCTGGGGTACAGGTGACCACGGTCGTATCCGGTGTCACTGTAGTCGCTGCTGATGGCTTGGTTTTGTTTATAAGTGTTTGCTTCATTTTGATTTTCCAAGACCATAAAGTCAGTTCGAGATCTAGGGTAGGAAATCTACAGAAGAGAAGAAATATTATGTTAGCTGGTTAGTCTGATGTTTAATTTTTGTTCTAAATTGTATTGGGTTGGGGGGGTCGTATAATGGTATACTGTAAGTGTTTCATACAGTACTGTCCTTTAGGGTTGGGAACCAAACAGGACCCCTGCAACTCCTTCAAACACAACACAGGCCAAACCGAAATGTTCTGAGATGCTTTTACATTTCTAGGACCATGTTTTTGGCACAAATGCGGACAAGATAGGAACTCATTCATTAATAACAGAATTACTCTACATTTTGGATGAATAAATCAAAAGTATGTCTGTCACTTAATTCAGTTTGCGATATAGACTAGTGTCTTAATATTAAAATGTAAAAAGACATTTTAAATATGAATCCTACATGTTTCGCTTGCCTCTGTATTAGGGGTGTAACGGTACACAGATGTCACGGTTCGGTACGTACCTTAGTTCGGTGAACACGGTTCGATACGATTTCAGTACAACGGAAAAAAACAACAAATCTACTATGCTTGTTATGCTAAGTTTCTTTTCATTCATTTTGAACAGACAGTAGTACAGATTACAATTTTTTTTTCACCTAGATGTGAAAATACAAAGTATTATATCAAATTATAATCTTACATATAATATAATCTGCAGTACATATATACATACATAGAATAAATACTTTAAATATATTTGATTTAGTTAACAGATAAACAAGGGAAAAAAACTGTGCGTCACATAACATAGTCTATATATTCTAAGTTTCAGTTCATTTTTGTGACATTTTTGTCATTTCTGTGGATTTGTGCCGAATGAGAGAAGTAGGATACACAAGCACAAAGAACAGCGTTGCATTACTGCGGGCGCCCCTGTATTCATTGTAAGGCCTCATGCACTGAACCGAGATGCCCGTACCCTGACGGTTCGGTATGAGTACATGTATCATTACACCTCTACTCTCTCTATATATAAATATATATATATATAAATGGCGGAGACACATTTTTTGTTACCATCACAGAACCGCAGCAGGAGTCTGATTTTATTTATCAAGTGAGGAGAGTAAGTCGAGCTGTTCGACAAGAAGAGGGAGGAGAGAAAGATAAGACGATGGCAGTAGAAACCAAATGCAAAAGTCCCTGTTTGGCAATATTTCGGATTTTGAAAAGCCTGTTGACTTTTGCCGTTTATCTAAGGTGACAGGGTTTCTCCAGGTTTTATGAGGGTAAATTTAAGACTTTTAGACCCTGTTAAGACTAAAGAAAATTTCAGGTAAAAAGAGTTTTTGTTTTATTTTGTTAAAGTAGTAATTTAAAGATTTCTATAGATATATTTATTATGAGCCGCTGAAGATGCAGTGGATTACATTTGTTTGTGAAGGGAATGTGGCTCCCGATCTACATATATCCGTCTATGTTCGTGCAAATCATTCATGATCCAGCTTCACTTACAGCAGAAGTGAGTATAAGTGGTCTTTTAATGAATCTTTGTGATCACCTTTCCTAATAACGTGCTAGTTAACAAGTTTAGCAGCTAAATGCAGCTAAAGTAAACAGACTCGTCACTCATTTAAAGCAGCCATGACCAGAATGAGATTTTTGCAGAGCTCATTTTGACAAGGTAAAAAGGGTGTTGTTTTACACAACCACTGACAATTTTTAACCAAAGTATATTATAGACTTTTTGGTAACGCTTTAGATTACAACCCGCAAAGAACTACGTAAGTAAACTGAATTTACGGTGTATGTTTCTGTAATTATAGTGTACCTATAAAGAACGTACATGTAGGTATAAGGGAACAAAATGTTATATTTGGGTAATAAGGGGATAACAAACCAGATATTCAATATGCAAAGAACTACATAAGTATACTGAATTTACGGTGTACGTTTCTGTAATTATAGTGCACCTATTAAAGAACGTACATGTAGGTATAAGAGAACAATATGTTACGTTTTGGTAATAGAGAGTAACAACCAGATATACAACCTGCAAAGAACTGCGTAAGTAAACTAAAGTTACGGTGAATTTTTCGTATTTATATTGTACCTACGTGTAAGTATAAGGGAACAATAGGTTACTTTTGGGTAATAAGGGGGTAGCAAACAGATATGCAAATAATTTATAATGGATTAATTTAAAAAACTTAACAGGTACCTTTTCTATTAAATCGTAAGTTCGGTGTATCTATACGTAAGCTTTTTAAAATTACTGGGAAATTATACTCTTGTTCCATGTATTTACAGGGTAAGTGTGCCCTCTGCGGGCTGTAAATTAAAGTGGCGACTGTTCCCCTCTTGTTCAACGAAGTTACAGGGTACAACACATATAACAACGCGACGTAAAATGTGGTTCTACAAAATGTACATTTATTTACATTTTTACAAACATTAAATGTACAATACTGACATATTTACATCATCTAAACATTTAACGTTTACTTAATATGAAATTATAACATTTAACTCTGTTCTGTGTGATTTCTGTTGCCAGCTCGTTTCCAAGAATAGGTCTACATAATGTTATCATGACTACACGGTAAACCCTTAAAATAAATAATATTTCTGCAATCGTTTAATCATTCATGTAATATTAACTTCGTTTGCCGTGGTGGAACACAAAGGCGTTTTCTCTAACATGCTGTGACTAACAATAGAACCATAAAATACACCGAACACGCATCATAATTACAAATAAACCATTTTATTTGTGTGCTGTAACCCAGATCTTCAGAATCCATACGATTTGCGAGGACCAGAACCAAATTCAAGGCTTTGTCCGGCGATCTTCATCTCCATCTCTAGCAGCGAGTCCAGCAGCAACAGCCATAAACCCGTGCTAAAGTGCATTTTGCGACAGGAAAATCGGACGTTCATTGGCTCTCGCCTGCATTCGTCACAGATTACGATATGCCGTGTTTCTGGTGAGATGTGTTGGAATGACGCGCGGGCGCCTTCGAGGAGTGGGTCAAGACAATAATCTGGATAATATTTTCAGCGATTAACAATTTAAATTCTGCTCTCATCCTACTGCACCTCAAACCTACTGTATTCCGCCAGAGAGGACTGCGGCTGCAAACGCATCGTTATTTGGATTACTTTTTTGTATGGCTGTTGACATTTTTGCAATAAATAAATGATTGTGATTGCACTTTCCTGTTTTTTATATTTTTATAACTGTTCAGTCATAGTTAACTTTAGGTTTAGAGGTAGAAGTGGGATTAGCGACTATAAAAAAATATTTTTAGATATATTTTCAGATTGTGTGTTTATGTATTGAACCTACCCTGTAACTTCCTTGAACAAGAGGGGAACAATCGCCACTTTAATTTACAACCCGCAGAGGGCACAATTACCCTGTAACTACATGGAACAAGAGTATAATTTCCCAGTAATTTTAAAAAGCTTACGTATAGATACACCAAATTTACGATTTAATAGAACAGGTACCTGTTAAGTTTTTTTAAATTAATCCATTATAAATTATTTGTATATCTGTTTTCTACCCCGTTATTACCCAAACGTAACATATTGTTCCCTTATACTTACACGTAGGTACAATATAAATACGAAACATACACTGTAACTTCAGTTTACTAGCGCAGTTCTTTGCAGGTTGTATATCTGTTTGTTACCCCCGAATTACCAAAACGTAACATAGCCTATTGTTCTCTTATACCTACACATACGTACTAATAGGTACACTATAGTTACAGAAACGTACACCGTAAATTCAGTATACTTATGTAGTTCTTTGCAGGTTAAATATCTGGTTTGTTATCCCCTTATTACCCAAATATAACATATTGGTCCCTTATACCTACATGTACGTTCTTTATAGGTACACTATAATTACAGAAACATACACCGTAAATTCAGTTTACTTACGTAGTTCTTTGCGGGTTGTAATCTAAAGCGTTACCGACTTTTTTTATTAAAACCCTAAAGAATCATATCAACTTGTGGAAAATGGGCATCCGATGACCCCTTTAATAAATAATTAAAATGTCTCCTTTTTCTATACATTACTAATCATTAGGCTACTTCGGCCTGTGCTTTGTGGCAAACGTTATGCGTGTGCCTGAGCATGGAATATATTGAAGCTTATTAGGCTATGGATTAGAATATTAATTTAATATAACTGTGCGAATAATGGCTTAAACGAACGACTAACGACTATTATTTAACTATTAAACACTAGACACAGAAAGAAGTTTTTAAAGCATTTTATACACATTTCCGTAGTCAGATAAACTCCACTTTCAGAACTGTAATGTCCTTAACATTGATTTTTTTTCTCTAAAAGACAAAAGTGAACATTTAGACAAAATCGATTTTAGGTTTTGTAAATACCCAACTCTTCACCATTCGGCAGATAGTGTTGCTTCTTGTTTATGCATTGTAAATCGCAGAAAATCTACAAAATATGTTGTCTCCCAGAAACTTGTCTTTTTTTGTCTTATCTGTAACGCATGTGTAATTCCCTCATCTAAAATATAAAACAGCTTTATAGACTGATACTTTTTCGATGTCTGGATGTTATTTTCAGAGGGTTAGAAAAATATAAAGAGATCGTTCAATATATTGGTCATGGATACTTTATATTTCAGGTCTTGGCTGCAAATGTCATGTTTGTAACGGTGGAATTGCCCAACATTTTTTATGGTTTTCTTTTTAATTTATAAAAGTTGTAATTTATTGAACTATGCTTGAGACAGTCACACACTGCTTTCATAACAAAAGGTCCATGTAGGACAAAGAAATGTTTAATGATTTACTGCGTTTTAAATAATGCCAGTATTAGTTACATTCATTTTATCTTGCGGGACAGTGAAAATGCCATGTCAGGTCAACAACCCATTTACCCGTGTTTTAACCCAGTGTTAAATGACAAATGACAAAATAAAGACTACCATTTCATACAAATGAATAAATATGTTGATTCTGATCTTATTCATCAGGTCTCACACACCGCAGCATTGACGCAGTGTGGTGAAATCACAAATGTTTGCGAGCCATGGGTTTCTTAGTATGTTGGATTAAAACTACAAGTTTCGTTGCGTTTGGAAGATTCTGTGCACAGTAATCATCAGAATATTTCTTCACCTGTCTCTGAAAATGTCCGGATTTTGAAATCATCCTGCAGATGCTCATTTTAACAGGCTTTTATTCAATTAGTGATTACAGCATATTAAAAAAATATACAAAACCGGAAGAACCGATACAGTGTTTCGACAAGCGCTTCCGGTGTTCAGTTCTGGTGTGATAAAGGTCCATTGTTTAGCATGCAGGTGGTTGTCTGTTGCTGGAAGAACGATCGCTGGTAGGTTTTCTTTTGTTTAATGTCATTTTTTTATCTTTTTGAAGAGTGGGGTGTATTCATGTGACAGCTTCTCAGTTGATTTTTAGATGTGCATCTTAGATGTTTTCATGCCGTTATTCTGAATTAAATAATTTATGGATACTGAGTGATCAACACTGCATATTGCACATGAGTGTTAATGATTGATGATTCAAGTGAATCATTTTATTGTATAAAATGATTTGTAACATTTTCTTTTGTGTAGAAGTAGTTTTTAATTATGTGATTGCTCTTAGTCAGTTGGAGATGTGTTGAGCCTCTTTTGCTTGTTAACTTGGGCTGAACGAGTGGCAAACACTGAATGATCAGCACAGCATACTGCATGTGAGGGTTGATGGTCTATGGTAGGTCGTTTTATTGTGTAAAATTACTAATAGGATACCTTTGTACACACTAATTCACCCTTCTAAATGAGAGGGTTAAAAGTATTTCCTTTTTTTTTAGGAAGTGTATGGTGATGATTATAGCCCCTTAATGGTGTATGTGTATGATCAGCTAAACGTTTCAAAGGTATTTATTTTAATCTTTATTGTGAGGCTAGGATAGCTAGCATTTTAACATTCATTGTTATACATTTATAGACAGTGGTTTCTATTTGAAATTGTAATGTTATGTGTGTAACTTAATTGTTCTGCTTAAGAATGTGGGATTGTATAACATGGGTTGACAAATTGTGTTTTGTTGCTCAATGTTTTCTCTTTTTTTTTAGAGTTTGTTTCAATCCAGCTCAGTCGATCACCTTCATTTTTTGTGTGTGTGTGTTTTGTTCTGTGAATATTATATTTTTGAGTATTGCCCAGGACTTGTCTTTTGTATTTTGATTTTGATTTTCTTTTGTGTTCTAGCGAGGCCTTGACCCCTGGTAAAAAAAAAAAACAGCATATGCTGGTAGGTATGTTTTGATGCTGGAATGCTGGTTAGGTAGGTTTTGATGCTGGTTTAAGCTGGTCCTTTGCTGGTTCATGCTGGTCCTTGAGCAGCAACATGACCAGCAAAAACCAGCATCAAAACATGCCTACCAGCATATGCTGTTTTTTTCACCAGGGACGTATAGCCTTGCTCAGTGTGATTACAGAAGAGGGGTATTCTCACTCCATATGCACAAGTGTGGAGTGTCTGATTTTTCTCTTTTGTAATTAGGGGCCAAGCACCGAAGGTGCTAAGGCACCTATTGTATCCGTTGGTGTTCTTATTATTACTCTTTTTCAGCTTTTTCTGCTCGAGTCTATGGCAGCCCATAGAACCGCTTGCAGGAAAGTTGTAAAACTTGGCAAACTGATAAAGGACAGTCCCAACATTAACCAGAGCAAATTTGGAGTCTCTAACTCAAACTCTCTAGCGCCACCACTTGTCCAAACTTTCATTGTATTTATGCTTATAACTTTTGAACCATAAGGCACAGAATCAAAATTCTTTTTTTCCTCTAAATCCTTGGCTCATGCCGAGTCGAATGAAGTCCCAAATTCAAAAATCATAAGGTTTATTTTTTTTCTATACATTTTTGTTCGTAAAACCTACTTTTTCGAACTCGTCCTAGACGGTTTGTCTGATTTTCACCAAATTCTTTTATATCATCTTCAGACCATGCTGGCAAAAAGTTATGGAATTCAAGTCAATTAGTCACCCCGTTCTCGAATAATGTGCAAATTAATTCTACGAAAAGTATGCAAACATGGTTCTGAGGCTATATCTCTGCAACGGTTTTGTGTATTGAGACCAAACTTGGTGTATGTCATAACAAGCATGCTTATAGCTTCTGAATTGTTTGGTCAAAAATCACAAAACTTGTCTCTTTATATTCGGTGCATCATGCCAAGTCTAGCCATACCCAATTTTCCCATGTCAACCATTTTAGGCATCGGCCATATTGAATTTTTTCCAAAAATGCTATATTTTACGAACGCATTGACTTATCATTACGAAACTCGGTGTCTTTGGCACCATGCCCTGACAGTACTCAAAAAGTTTGGGGGCAGTGCCACCTTGTGGCAAAAAGTTATAAATAAATTTACAAAAATGCAAATAACTTCTGCCTACATTAGCCTATTGTGATGAAGCTCAGTAGATTCCTTGGGTCAAGCTGAGAACATTGATACCTATTATGCCAAAATTGGCAAAACATCCTGTCCGCCATTTTGATTAATGTTGAAAACATACTTTTTCGAACTCCTCCTAGACCGTTAGTCCGATCTTCACCAAATTTGACTCAGATCATCTTCAGACCTTGCTGACAAAAAGTTACTGATTTCGCGACAATATATGAAACAGTTTCCATTTAGCACATCACCGAATTTTCTGGAAAGATGCCAAACTACATCTGAGGCTGTATCTCTACAAAACTTTGACATATTGACACCAAATTTTATGTGCGTCATTGTCACCTCACACTGACCACGCCACATCAATTTGGTAACAGTGCCACCTACTGGTCAGAAGTAATACACCATTTATTAAACATTAATAATTAAATCTAAATCAATGCTAATAACTTTGGATTGCATTAGCCTATTGTAATAAAACTGGTGTCAAAATATTCTTTGGGTCATGCCGACAACATACACACCAATTATACCACACTTTGCTGAACTTTCTTTTCCGCCATTTTGATGAATGTACAAAACCTACTTTTTCGAACTCCTCCTAGACTGCTGGTCCGATTTTCACCAAATTTGGCTTAAATTATCTTCAGAAGGTGCTGACTCATAGTTATGGATTTTGTGTCGATAGACAAAACCATTTTCATACAGCACCACTACACATTTGAGGCATAATGCAAAAATGACTCTGTCAAATCTTTCCTGAGATACAGCCTCAATGACACCAATCTTTGTGTGTCATTGTCACCTTACAGAGAATGTCACATCAAAACAGCACCACCTATTGGTCAAAAGTAATAAGCCATTAATTTATGTCATTGTTTGTATTTATGATTTTTCATATATTTCAATTGATATTATCCTAAAATGGGTTTATTTTTCTTTTGGGTTTATTGTATTTTCCTTTTTTTTTTTTTTTTTTTTTTGCATTGTATTGATTGGTATGATTGTGGAAGTGTTGTACTACCCTTTGACTTCCTGTATTTCCATTGTTTGCATTGTTTGGCCATCTTGTGAGCACAAAAAGATACGATTATATTTATTGTATTTAATAAAAGTGAATTGTTATTTATAGTAATTCTGCCTTGAGCATATTCATTGAATTGAATAGCAGTATTGTTCGCCTTGTATATGCTCCCCCTGGCTTTCATTTTTAATAAACGTAAAGTATCCTTTCATTTATATGCTGACGACACTCTATTTTCCTTTAAAGCATAATGATAAAAAATGGCTTACAACCACTGTTGGTCTGTTTAGAAGAACTAAAGCTTTGGCTCTCAAGCAGTTTTCTAAATTTAAACGAAAATAAAACTGAAATAATCCTATTCGGGGACAAAGAAAATTGTGTGTTAGATGTTGATTGTGGTTCTCTGGCCTCATATGAAACTCAGTGTGCTAGAAATCTGGGCGTTCTGTTTGATCAAAACCTGAAGTTTGATAAACAGATCAGTGCTGTAGTAAAATCATGATTTTTTTCTTCTTCGTCTACTTTCTGAAGTGAAACCTTTCTTATCACAGAGTAACTTTCAAACAGTGATCCATGCCTTTGTAACAACTCGTTTAGATTATTGTAACTCCCTTTATTATGGTGTTTCTCAGTCCTCTCTTTCTCTTCTACAGCTAGTGCAAAACCCAAAAGTTTGAGGTCAGTACGATTTTGTAATATGTCTTTAACCATGCTAACCAAGGCTGCACTTATTTGAACAAAAAAACAGCAAGATTGTGAAAATGAACAATTAAAATAACTTCTTTCTACTGTAATATATATTTTGAAAAATGTAATTTTGTGATCAAAGCAAAATTTTTAACATCATTACTCCAGTCTTGAATGTCACATGATCCTTCAGAAATCATTCTAATATACTTTGCTTCTCAAGAAACATTTTTTTTTTAATGCCATGAGAAGAAGAGAAAGAAACATCATTTCTGATTATTATCAATGTTGAATGAAGCATCAGCAGCGAACGCTATCTGTGATTGATTGGATTTTTTTTTTAACTGCTTTGTGGTGTGCCAAGGGATATATTACTTATCAAAACTGCCGCGGCAGAAAAAAGGTCATGGTCAAAGTTTCATCGTGCTATATTTTTAAATGTAATAAAAACATATTCATATTTTCCCATTTCAAAAACTTCAGTTTTATGCGAGTAGCATATTTAAAATGAAAAAAAAAATCTGCAAACATTTTCATCTTTTGTTAGACGGGGAGTGAAGCACATGTTTACCTGTGGCTCTACATGCCAGTTGTCTGTTCTTCCAGCAGTGCTTGAGCAGTCAGGGTCAAATATGTAGGCGCTATAGAGAGGGATCCTGTGATGAACGGAGTACAGGGTAGCGTAATGGTAGCTATCAAACTGAAGCATCTGACAGATTTTCTTTGCATTCTGATCCATTCCTCCTGGTTCTGTGTCTTTGTAGAAGAACCCTTTACACTCATCAAAGCTCGGGACCACTTTTGCCTGAGCACTAAATGCTCCCAGCATGATAGAGATTAACAGAGCCAGAACAAACATGGTGTGAAGCTGCTCTTGTGTAAAAACACAGAGATGCCTGAAGCTCTTGCCTTAAAGTAAAGTCCGTGTTAGTGATGCTGTTGTGGGTGTGACTAAAAATGAAGGAGAAGAAATGAGGAATAAGATGGGATCTTCACTTCATCAATTCTCACATGTACTGAGAATTTAATTTCACTTATAAAAAAATTAGAGAACTTTTGAATGCTGCTCTGTAGCATAAATGCATTGTTTGCATTTCCATTTATTTTTTCTGATATATGTTGTTTCACTTCTGCATCTTGATCAAGAAGCAGCATGTGTGTTTTCTCTCTAGGATTGTTCAGAGCATGTTTCAGCCAGCAGTGAGCAAGAAATTGGGCATGTAAATCCTGGATAGAGGTCATTAGAGATTGCTTTTGAAAAATCTGAACTGCTCACTGCTATGATTGGTAGGGCTGTTCGATTCAGAAAATTTTGGAATCAAGTCCGATTCCGATTCTGGAATCGATGAGATTCGATTCCAAGAACAGATTCCTCACTGTTATTTTCAATTCTTTTTATTATTATTATTATTTTTATTTTTTTTTCGAGTGGAGGAACCTAATGTTGCCATGACTGTAGGATATAAACGTTTGCAAGGTTGCATCCTCAAACTCAAATGAGCTCAGAACTGACTCTTTTCATTCAGTTTATTTTTGTGAATCTATGTTCAGCAACTTTTGATGACAGCAGCCGAGATATGCAGCCTTCGTATGATGCAGCCTTTTGTTTAAGAGCCGCCCATAGATAAGCTTTGTTGAACTGAAAACGGCTACGATTCCAACGCTTCGGTATTGATTCTTTTTGGAATTGACTCCCAGCCCTAATGACTGGCCAACAGTTGTGTATGTTCAAAAGCCTAAGTCCTTCAGATGGATGCTGCTGTGATTTAGGTGAAAAATCCATAAATGACTAAAAATGCATAAATAAGTACATATCAAATGATCTGTAAGAAGTGACAAAGCAATAGTGAGCACATAATAAAAACAGTTACACCTGTGTGTTGCAACATTACTGTTGGATCCAATATAGGCCTAGCATTGAATTTCAGTTTAGTAGTAAAAATGAAGTGAACAAAGAATCAAGTGCTTACTGAGGCGGTCTGGATCTTCATTATAAATAAAGCTCATCCACACTTTCCAAACATTGGGATCAGAAAGAAGGCAATGCAAATGCCTCTCTTTATTTGCATGTGCGAATCGGTAGGAGGGGCTAAACAGGCAACGCTGTAGGATATGTGGGTGGGGCTAAACAGGCAGCCTATAGAATCAGTGCACTGTAAAATCCAATAGTGTACCTTACTAAGATATAATTAGTTACTCAAATAATAAAACAAATTAATTTACTGCTTTGATTAAGGTTTATTTTTAATATTAAAGTAGCCACAGAAGAACCAATGACATGAATGCACCAGTGAGAGGCAGTAGTGTGCTAATGTGCAACAAATCCACAGAAGAAATAAGGAAGATTAGAGCAGTGGTGCCCAACCCTGTTCCTAGAGATCTGCCTACCTGCTGTCACACCCGGTTGTCCACAGTGAGGCAACTAGAGGGTGTTCCTGTGTGGTTTTGTGTTTCTGCCTGTTGTTTTGGTCATGGACACCATTTCCCATCATGCTGTGTTTTTTATTAGTGTATACCTGGTTCAGCTGTGTTCCATTTCCTGTTTGATTGTGTGTGTATATTAAGCCCCAGTCTGCCATTGTTAGTTGTAAATTGTTGATAAATGTTACCTCCTGTGATTCTTGTGACACCTGCTTGGTTCTGTCATGTATTTTGGACATATTTCTGTGGTTTATCATTAAAGGATCTTAAACTGCGTTTGGACAGCTGCCTGTTGCCTGATTGTGGTCAAACGTAACAGAACAACTCACCGCAACAAGGGATCCAGCAGTTTCCATCATGCGCCCACGACAAGGTACTTATTGTGACCCTTTAAATAAACTCTGTTCCATTGATCAAAGAGGACGTAATATTGAGGCTTATGTGGAGGAGTTTCTTTTGCATTGCCATCTTGTATCTGGTGATGATGTGATGCTGAAGGACTGTTTTTGGAGTGGGCTTGACCTGGATATCAGTCTTAACTTGCCTGATGTGGATCCAGGCTGGACTCTGGCACAATATATTGACTTTGTTTTACGGTGTTGTGGCTCTGAATTTACTGTTGGGGAAGTGGATGATGAAGAGTCCCCTAAACATTTTTTAGGGGGAGGCAGTAGGCCGTGGGCTCCAATGGCCATAGAGTCCGGCCAATCAGGATTGCCACCATGCCACACACTGATGATCGCAAGTCCAGTGTTTGTCACCACTCCCATGCCACAGCCAGAGCCAACTTCTAAATTTGCTGCCATGTTCCAGTCAGAGTCAGCATTTAAGATGGCCGCTATGTCACAGCCAGAGTCAACTCCTAAGACGGCTGCCATGTTCCAGTCAGAGTCAGCATTTAAGATGGCCGCTATGTCACAGCCAGAGTCAACTCCTAAGACGGCTGCCATGTTCCAGTCAGAGTCAGCACTCAAGATGGCCGCCATGCTTCAGCCAGAGTGTGTTCCCAAGATAGCCATCAGGGCACAGCCCATGTCACCACCTGCCAGAGCTGCTTATTCACCTGCCACCTCATCGGCCAGAGTTGCTGCTTCACCTGTCTGGTCTGCCATGCCAGAGCCTCTAGCCAGTATGAAAGTCACACCAAGGTCTTCAGCCACCACAGACGACACTCAAGAGTTCCCAGTTATGGACACCAAACCAGAGTTCACTGTCGTCAGGAGTGTTGAATTTGGAGACTATAAGGCTTTCTCTGGGCGTTTGAGGCTAGTTTCCAGTTTAGCAGACCCACCATTAAGGTCGGTGAGAGCAGCTGGCATTTTAAAGCCGTCAGTGGAGGAGTTTATAGAGGTGGTTCCTCTGTCGGCAGTGCTTCCAGTTATGGCAGTGGCTATGTTGTGTGTCTGGGCAGTACATTGCATTCTCACTCCGGAGCCAAGTCCAGTTCAAGTTTCTGTTCCTGAGCCAAGTCCAGTCCAAGAATTTGTTCCTAAGCCAAGTCCAGTCCGAGAATCCTTTCCTAAGCCAAGTCAAGTCCAAGTGTTTGTTCCTGAGCCAAGTCCAGTTCTAGTTTCTGTTCCTGAGCCAAGTTCAGTCCAAGAATTTGTTCCAAAGCCAAGTCCAGTTCAAGTCTCTGGACCTGAGTCAAGTTCAGGCCAAGGCTCTGTTTCTGAAATGAGTCCAGTCACTGAATCCAATCTAGACTCTGTTCCACTCTGGCTGCCGACCCAGCCGGATCTATTTAAGCCACCATGTGCTCCACCAGCTTCGTTCAGATCGTCACTTGTCTCTTCTGCTCTAATTCCACCATGGCCACCACCTTCAGCTCTATTAGCTCTACCTTTGGCCTCAATCTGGTCTCTGCCTTCTGCTTCGATGACTCCTCCATGGCCACTACCTTCAGGCCAATCAGCTCCACCTCTGGTCTTACTCTGGTCTCTGCCCCCTGCTCCGCTAACTCCACCATGGCTATCAGCTCCACCTCTGGGCTTATTCTGGTCTCTGCCCTCTACTCCGCTAACTCAACCATGGCCACCACCTTCAGACCAATCAATTCCACCTCTGGCCTTACTCTGGTCTCTGCCTTCTGCTCTGCTAATTCCATCATGGCCACCGCCTTTAGTTCAGTCAGCTCTGCCCAAGGCTTTACTCTGGTTCCTGCCCTCTGATTTGCTGATTAATCCAGGGCCTCTGCCTTTAGTTCTATCAATCCCATCTCTGATTCTGATCTGGTCTCGACCCTCTGCTCTGTGGACTCATCTGTGGCCTTCACCCTCTGTTCCACCTCTGCCTCCCGTGCCTCTCCATGGTCCTGGCCCTCCTTCCCTCCCCCGTATCTGCCTCTGTACCACCACCCACCTGGACTTTGATATTGAAGGGTGTCTGGAATCTGCCCTTAGAGGGGGGGCTATGTCACACCCGGTTGTCTGCACCACAGTGAGGCAACTAGAGGGTGTTCCTGTGTGGTTTTGTGTTTCTGCCTGTTGTTTTGGTCATGGACACCATTTCCCATCATGCTGTTTTTTTATTAGTGTATACCTGGTTCAGCTGTGTTCCATTTCCTGTTTGATCGTGTGTGTATATTAAGCCCCAGTCTGCCATTGTCAGTTGTGAGTTGTTGATAAATGTTACCTCCTGTGATTCTTGTGACACCTGCTTGGTTCTGTCATGTATTTTGGACATATCTCTGTGGATTATCATTAAAGGATCTTAAACTGTGTTTGGACCCGCTGCCTGTTACCTGATTGTGCTCAAACGTAACACCTGCAGACTTTAGTTCCAGACCTGCTCCTGTCACGCTTGCACAGGGAGGAGACCAGAGACGGAAGTAAAACAGAATAAGTGAATGTTTATTAACAGATTTGGTGGAAGACAAAGAGCATGAAGTGGCAATGGTATTGTAGTTGATTAGAAGTTCCTGATAAAAAGAGCCCAAACGTAGTCCTAGGAGCAGAGTAGAGCAATTGGAGCACACACTGGAGAATCTGAGCAGCAGAGGGTCTGCAGCTAACATCAGGGTAGTGAACGGTAGACCTCCGAAGTGCGTATTTTAAGTGTGAATGCGTCAGTGGCGCAATGAAGGCTGTCCCAAACTGAAGTGTGTGGACTCCTGTGATGGAATTTTTTGTTTAATAGCCTTAGAACAAGTCAAAAAGGTATATTCAACATAAGAAATGTTCAGAAAAAAAGTGCAGACTAATGCCAAGATCAAAGATCAACTGTCAAATGATTAAAGAATCTATACTAACCCAGAAAGTGCTTAAAACAGTAGAACTAACAGTCATATGACTAACCGATGATCAGGGCTGCATTTCCCAAAAGCATCGTAAGCCTAAGTACATCTTAGACCCATTGCCACCAATGGAGCTACGATCTACTTAAGCTTACGATGCTTTTGGGAAACGCAGCCCAGATCAGTATAACCAATTACAGTGAAGAAGACTTGAGTGATATTGATTTTTACTCAACTACAGTGTATAAATGTACATGTATCTTTCTGTTCAGGGAGTCTCTCTTGGTTGTTGTGACCAGTGGGCTCCCGGCCGTGAATAACACTTTCATTCCTGCAGAGCTGGGAGTGGTGTCTGGTATATGCTGCGAAGCTGAGGAATAGGAGTACTAAAGACTACGCTCAAAAGACCACCACAAAGACAGTGATAGTGTTGGAAGACTATAGAGCCATCCTCGGGCTGAGGTAACAGCGTACAGCTGAGAAGGGCGGTGAGAGTGTATAGATGCTAAAGACCTGCATGCCATGTGTGATTGAGGTAGTGATAGTAGCTTCTTGACGGGACGCCGTCACCATACTTCAGGGAAGTATTGGATTATATTGTATTCGAGGAATTCTGGGAATTAGCTCGAGATACAGTAGTTCTTTGGGATTGTATTGCAAGTATTCGGGGGAGTTCAGGGAATTAGCCCGAGATACTGTAGTTTATTTAGTTGTTTGAGTTGTTTGTGGAGAAGTCAGATTAGTTTTGAGAATTTCCACGACACTCCGAAGTGCGAATTTGAAGGGCGATTGCGTCACAGTGTCACAACGTAAGATGTCCCAATTCAGAATGCACCCTCCGAAGCACCCTTAATTTACCAGAACTTGCATGTAAGTTTACAACCCTAAATAAACCTTTGTAAGTGCAAAATACTATTCTTATTTTACTTGGTTTTTTCAAGGTAATCGGTTTGCATGCTTTTTTAAGTAAGGTTTACTAATTAGAATTTACAGTGTGGACGGGACTAAACAGGCAGCGCTGTAGAATCTGTGGACAGGACTAAACCCATAAACAATCATATTTAATTACAGCCTGCTTGCTACTTTTAAGTGTTGATGCTGCAAATCAGTTTACCGTGGCAAAAACTTCTCCTTCCACAATTTCCTAACTTTAGTGCAAGCTGATAGATAAAAAAAAAAACAAACAAAAGAAAATTCACACAAAAAATTAACTGAGTGTTCACAATATTTATATGTTTGTATAAACACATGGAAAAGAGATCAAGATTATTTAAAGTATTCTGTCTTTGTGCTTATTGCATTTATGTCTGTTGAACTGAAGTAGCCAGGGCCATCAAATGAGGATGGGGCACTCTAGGTCAGAGGCCTAAAAAGAGGAAGGCAGTTTCTCATGGGGAAAGTCAAATATGCAAGAGAGTGTGCAAGGAGAGCAGAAGAGAGAGGGGAGATAATGTTGAAGACGTTAGAGAAAATAGTTGAAAAAATGTACTTTATTTTTAATAAAATGTAAGATAAATATAAAAGTATTAACGAGTCAAAAACAAAATAAAAGAAAAAAACACAATGCAGTTACTTCATTTTTGTGTCTTAAAGGTGAAGTCCATAATTTACAAATTGTCTTACTCTGCCTGAACTCTGTGTATTCTGGCTCATGACAGTTAGAGAATGTTAAAAAACTCTGACCGTATTTTCTCCCTCAGCTTCAAAATCGTGCTATATCGCTGTTTTACCTTTTTTGTTAAGGGTGTTTGATTTTCTTTGCATGTTCACTTTGCAAAGACTGTGTCGGTACTTCTACATGTAGGATGATTTTGAAATGATTTTTGAAGTTGAGGGAGAAAATATGGTCAGAGTTTTTCGACATACCCTAACTGTCTTGAGCCAGAATACACAGAGTTCAGGCAGAGTAAGACAAGACAAGCGTTTGAGATTAAAAAGTATTTTAAACTACATTTTTTAAATGAAAATAACCGATCGTTTTGCTTCCTCGGCTGGGATCGTTACAACCACATTTGTGATCGTTTGAAGCTGCATTTAAATTGCATTTTGGAAGTTCAAACTCGGGGCACCATACGAGTCCATTATATGGAGAAAAATACACTTAATTTCCTAAAAAAAAAACAATTTCTTTATGACTGAAGAAAGAAAGACATGAACATCTTGGATGACAAGGGGGCGAGTACTTTATCTGTAAATTGTTCTGGAAGTGAACTTCTACTTTAATCTCAATTAAGTCATTTTTGCATTTATGCTGCCTTCATGTGCCATCAAAAATATCCTATATATAACTTCAAAAGGCTTTCAGGTGCAACTTCAGAGCAGAAAACCCTCAACTGTGATTGAGATAATTTTGATACAGAGTTTTCAACTTGAAAGAACTCAAAAACTTTCAACATTGTGTCAAGGAGTATCCATTCTGCAGTGCATTTACGTTTTTCTATTTAGCAGACACATTTATCTGAAGTGACTTACAATGAGAATAAAAACAACAGAAGTAATCAAAGCAACAAAAGATCAAAAATAGGACATGGAGGGAGAGAAATGTAAACGTAAAGCCCCTAAAAGAAAGCCAACAAAGGAGGCCCAGTATGAGGCCAATTTCTGGCAACTGAAAAATATATATACACATGGTCAGCTGGAGAAAAGGAGCATCCGATATAAGTGACATCTGCTTCTGAGAACAATTTATGGAGTCTAGCTTTGTTAAAGTGGGTTCAATGCAAACTTTTAACTCTATCACTTAACCGGGCACAAGCAGAAATAGAAATTGACTCTAGCAAGGGCCTTGGACCAAAGCGCTGAGCTCTAAGTCTCTCCAATGTTGACTTCAAACATAAGAAAGATGTAAATCCAGATGAAAGCTACATGAGATAGATTAAAGAGATAAGGTTACCATCTATAGGAGCTGACAATAAACTCTAACGCCGGTTTCACACTGCACGCTTAAGCAGGGCAAATAAAAATAAAAAATAAAAAACGTATCAGGAGCAGAGCAGAAGCATCAGTGCAGCGATCGTTTCAGCCCTGAGTCTATGTTTGCTGCGCCGCTTACGCTCGCTTACAGTGGCATTGTATTGATTATGGCCAAAATACACAGGAAAAAGTAGCAGTTTTACCCCAGAAAGTACACTGATGATATCTAATGTATTGTAAACACAGTATTATGTAATTAACAAGATAAAAAATATTTTTTTATCTATAAAACAAGTTTGATTAATTTATACCGTTTTTGACCTTACTGATTAATTGTAATTATTATATTAGCCTATATATATATAGCCTATATTTATTATTACAACTACATGTTGCCATAAGAACAGGTGTCATGCTGACATCATGATGACACTTGTAAACAAACGCACGTGTCACAGGTGGGTAGTTTTCAGAGTGCAACTGCCAAGAAGACCATCATGGATGACACTTGATCCTCAACATTTGCTGTATAAAGACCTGCAGACGAAGGAAAAAGCATGGGACATGCTTTCTTGGTGTAGATGGTAAGTAATTTTTTTTTTGTTACAAATTTACGCTGACCCACGAGCGAACAAATCAATAGGACTATAGATAGGTAAACACAATATAGCACGTAATATTGACATCTATGATGTACGTGACTGTACTTTACATTTCTGTCTTAATTTTTGAGAAATTGATCATTTAAAATACGTTTCGATGAAGAACTTAGACAGTTATGGATTATCCTTAAGTTGTTTGTGATGAGTAATGTATGTACATTTAATGTTTCTAATATATGTAAACAAAAAAAATATTTGCTTACTTTTTTTGACCATAGGTAATGTGTAATACATATATTTTTGGTATCAAAATATTAAAAATTTATTTATTCTATACATGTATATAAGAAAGAACTTCAAGTTTAAAGTTGGCCACAACATCAAAAGCACCGTCCTGTACTACTATTTAATGTTCACCACAAAAATTTTGTGTTGGCCTCAGGTACATAACACCATAACATCTGTTTTTGCATTACTGTACTTATTAAAGAAATGACAAATTGATTTAATACAAGCATTTATTTACAATTTGTAATGTACACACAGTAAACACAAATAACAAAAATAGCTGATACATACATATATGCACAAGTAAATGCAGGTTTCAAGTTGAGCAGGAAGGTAGGATATTAACTATTCAATTTGTACAATGTGGTGTATAAAGTTGTTTATTGTAAAATATTGTTTTTGATAATGTCCACCTTGGTTAGTTTGCTTGCTAGTAAGCACTACACCATGTTGTCTTGTCACGAGACTCTGCCTTCTGGGGAGCTGAAAAAGTGCAAAGCTTTTCACGCACACCGTATGCTTCTCTGCATCCCCTATTTCCACCCATGTTTCGAACAGATGGTAGCACCTCCCCTCTTTCTTCTGCTTCATCAAGCCATCGCTGATTTTCTGATGGGTTTGTGAGGTAGTTGTTAAGGATGCATGCTGCAGTGACAATACAGTCTGCATTTTCTGGCTTTACATTCATCCTGGTGTGGAAAACCCTCCACCTGGAAGACAGAATGCCAAAAGGCGCACTACACAACCATCCTTCTCCTTGAGAGTCTGTAATTGAAGACTGTTATCCAGCGTGGAATTCTGTTCCCTGAAAAAGGTCTCATCAAGTACGGTTTTAGTGGGAATGCAGCATTATGGCATTGGGCCTTGTATACCGGATCCTGGTAAAGGACAGTCTGCAGGGACAGACAAAGTGTTGGCCTCCAAGGCTCTTCTGAGTATAGAACCACTGTATACACCACCATCACTTGTTCTGCCAAAGTCTCCAACCTGGACAAATGTAAATCTGTAGTCCGCATCTGTGAGTGCTAGAAGGACTATTGAGAAACTCCGCTTGTAATTAAAAAACAAGCTCCCAGAATGAGCAGGCGACACAATGGTAATATGTTTCCCATTGATAGCACCTAGGCAGTTCGGGAAGTTCCATTTCTCCCAAACTTTCAAAGCTATGGCTCTCCACATGTCCTCTGTTGGTCTGGGGAACTGTGATGCCATCATTTGCTGTTCTATAGCTCGGCAGGTCAGATGGACAGACTCAGAAAAAGTGCCTATGCCCAGACGGTACTGAAAAGCCAAGCTGGTGAAGCTCTCTCCAGTTGCCAGATCTGTGGATGACATAAACTAATATGGCATTTTTATTTTTTTGGGTGCAATATATATACAGGCATGTGAAAAAGTTAGGACACCCTATTGAATTCCATAGTTTTCTGTATCAGGACATCATTTTAAAAAAAAAAGGGTGCTTGGCTGGTCTTATTTTGAAAATAAAACCTCAGATGAACAACAACACATGACAAATTGCACCGTGTCATTATTCACTGAACAAAAATAAAGCCAAGATAGAAAAGCCATGTGTGACAAAGTTAGGACACCCTTACTGTTAACACTGGAATTAAGAGGGTAAATAACAGTCAAGCACTGATAATTAAATACCTTTGATTAACTGATCATCGGCAAGTCTGAGCGCCTCTATAAAAGTATAAGCTTTGGCAGTTTGCTGGTCTGGAGCCTTCAGGTGTGTGTTAACACAATGCCAAGGAGGTAAGACATCAGCAATCATCTTAGAGAGCAATTGTTGCTGCCATCAATCGGAGAAGAGTAATACGGCCATTTCCAAACTATTTGAAGTTTATTCACAAGTGGGAGACATTTAAAACAGACACCTCTCCTTCCAGGAGTGGACGTCCCAGAAAATTCACCCCAAGATCAGACCGTGTAAAGCTCAGAGAAACGGCAGACAACCCAAGAACTACACCTCAGACTCTACAGGCCTCAGTTAACAGGTTAAATGATAAAGGTCATGACAATGGCATTAGAAAAATATGGGACGAAAATGTCATGTTTGGAAGGCTTGGCAGAAGAAAGACTCTTCTATCTAAAAAAAACATTGCAGCACAGTTTAGGTCTGCAAAGTTGCATCTGAACAAAACACAAGTCTTCTAGAATAATGTCCTTTGAACAGACGAGAGCAAAGTGGGGATGTTTGGCCATAATGCACAGCACCAATTTTGGTGAAAACCTAAAAAGCATATCAGCACAAACAGCTCATATCAAAAGACAAACATCCTGGAGGAGGACTGATCATTTTGGGCTTGTTTTGTAGCCACAGGACCTGAGCACCTCACAGTCATTAAGTTATCCATGAACTCCTCTGTATATCAAAGTATTCTACAGTCAAATGCGAGGGCATCTGTCCGACATCTAAAGTTGGGCCAAAACTGGATCATGAAACAGGACAATGATCCCAAGCACACCATCAAATTTACAACAGAATGGCTGAAAAGAAAAGAATCAAGGTGTTGCAACAGCCCAGTCCATATCTAAAGCTCATCCTGACTCAAATGCTGGTGAGAGCTGTGCATAAACAAATGCCCACAAACCTCAATAAACTGGAGCAACGCTGAAAAGAAGAGTGGTCCAAATTCCTCCAGAACGATGTGAGAGACTGATAAAGTCACACAGAAAATGAATGCTTCAAGTTATTGCTGCTAAAAGTGGATCTACAGGTAATTGACTGATAGGGTGTCCTAACTTTGTCACACATGGCCTTTCCATATTGGCTTTATTGTTGTTAAATAAATAATGACACAGTGTGATATGTCATGTGATGATGTTTACCTGAGGACTTATTTTCTAAATTTTAAGACTTGCTAAGGACCAGATAATTTTTTATTATGTCCCGATACAGAAAACCATGAAATTCAATAGGGTGAATTTTTCACATGACTGTATGTATAAGTAGTCATATTAAACAAAAATTTGTGTTATGTTTTTATTACAGTGAATGACTGCAAGCAAAGATGGAAGGTACTGAGAGACACTTTTGTCAGAAACAAGAAGCAAAAAAATAATAATAATTTGCCCAGTGGTTCTGCAGGTGGCACAGTCAGGGAATGAAAGTATGAGAGAGTAATGTCATTTCTGCTGCCATACATGCAGCCTAGAAGGTTAATATGTCATTGCTGACCTCATTTTTTCCTTCCTATTATTTATTTAGATTTGTTTTATGGACAATTATTACAAAATATTAAGTTAGTTACAATAATTGATTTTTGATACCAATATGTTAATAATATTAACTATACATTAATTATATTAATACATTTGTAGTTCCAGAAACACTTTGCAGAGTGAGCTGGCACCTCGGGACATGACTGTGACTGAGGAGGATGTGGAGCCAGAGTTGTCTGAATTCAACAATGAATCAAAGCTTGAATTTGGATCCGCTTGCCTCTTTAGTTCCAAAACTGAACAGGCTGCTTCCCAGAAACCGTAACAGGGCACAAATACAGATAATGACCTACCTGGCTGACCTGGAATTGGAAGATGAAGGTCAGAGGCAAAATGCGACGACAGCCCACACAGTGTTCCCTAGCAGAGGAAGCCAACACCCACATTCATCTGGATTTCAGCCTATTCACCCCACACCCACCTACCACGAGGAACAAACCCATCACCCCCACCATGTCACACCTCCCCAAATGTCCTCCATGCCTGAACCGCATTCCTCTGTGTACCATCAACTGTAGTATTACAGTTTACAAAATGTTTTTATTTTTATTTTTTTTAAATCAAAAACTAATTAGTTGAGTAATAGTTCAGCAGTTTCAGTTTAATTATGTTTTTCTTTTGGTACTACTGTTCATGTAACCAAATTGTTAAACATGTATGTTTATTCTAACTTTGTGCATGCCTTTGTTGTGATATTTGGAACGATTATTTAATAAACTTTTTTTTTTTTTTTTTCTTTTTTTTTTTTACTGAATGTACCCTAGTCAGTTATTTCTTTGCCATTTGAAAAAAGTGCAAAAGGTTTCAATCTAAAGTAATTTCTTCCAACAAAAAAAGTAAGTGCTTTAAATATATGCAATTTACATATTTAAAAATGTATACACACATAATTACCATAGAATTTATTATGTTTGTCTTACCTCAATGTAACTGCAAGTCGCTGCTTGGGTTCAACTGACTGCCTGTAGTTCGTTGTTTGCCTGGTAAGTTGTACTCCAATCAGGGAAAGAATATGCTCCATTTGCTCAGAACTCATCCTGAAGTAGTTCAGGTGCTGCTCAGGATCAAGAGACAGTTCAGCCACAAAGATGGTAATAAGCACCACATTCTCTCCTTCGTCGGTTCATAGAGTGAACCCAAAGTCTGCGTCTCGTCCTTTTCGTAGTCTTCTTAATTACATGTATAGCGAGATTCCCTTTCTTCTGTCAACTCTCAATACATGCAAAACAAAGTCAACAAAAACACAGATGAAACCTAAGTTTAAAAAAAATTTAGTAATAAAATAAGCTTCTTGACCTCAATTACATGGAAATAAAGCAATGCCAACTTACCCATTATAGTGAAGTCTGTACAAAAGATGAAGTTCAGGTGCAATCGCTGCCAGTGTGAAAGCAAAATGGCTGCATGCTGTTTCTGCTCTGCTTACGTCCTGCTTATGCGTGCAGTGTGAAACCGGCGTAAAGCAGGGATTTTCCTAGCAGTTGGGGGAAACTAGAGAAATTGTGAAGCTGAAAATAACTGAATAACCTTATATCGAAATATAATTTACATATAAATGTAAATTATATTTTGATATAAGGTTCAATGAAAAGATCAGTGTAAAGATCTGAGAAATTAACAAAGCCTTTATCACTTCACTTTTAAAAGTGTGATCAATCATAGATGGCAAAACAAGTGATTTTTGCAAATATATATAAAAAAAAATCTAACAAAAAAACAAAGTGATTCTAACTGCAACTGTTTAAAGGGTGACCAATAACATTGATTTATTGAAGGAAAAAAAAACAACCAAAAAAAGGCAGTTCAGAGTGTAGGGCAAAAAAGGGCAAAAGGGCATGTGCTCTGCACAGGTTGAGCCCTACCTGTGTACATGCCTGCTGCTACAAATGTATTTTTTTGCATTTGCTCAAATAACAAAAGAAAAACTTCATGATAGCATTTTAACAACAAAAAAATAGAGAGAGATGGAGAACGGCAGTCAGAGAGACTGGTTTCAGATTAACTGTCACTGCATTAGACACAGCTTCACAGCAGTGGCAACTAGATTTTTGTGAACTGTCAAAGGCAATATGGTACATAGTGTTATAAATGTACATAACTGTAACTCCACGCCAGCAGAGGGAGCCCTCGCCTAATTTCAAAATGAAGAGGCAGATGAATTCAATCTCAGACATGCATACACAGGATTCAACAACCGCACAGGAGCTATTGTAAGTATATTTATTTAATTTGCACAAGATTAATGTCACAAATCCAGTCCATGGCCTTCTGTCCACTCGCCGCCAGATGTTGCACTCTCATTACATTGACTTTCACACTACACAAACTGTTGCATGTCATGTCATACACACACAGCTGTAACCAATCAAACACACTATATACATTTTGGACTTCCTTTTCCTGGTGGTATTGTTTGTGACTATCTCTTGTGCCTAGCTATAGCAAGTTTATGGAAACTCTCTGAGTAGTTTCCTGAGTTTAGTCAAGCCTTGTTCATAGTCTGTTTACCATTGTCTGTGGTATTTTTAACCTGTGTATCTCAATTCTGTGTGAGACGACTGTATTTTGCCTGCTCTGGATTACCCCTGTCATCGCGTCCAGTTCTGATATTGTATGCTTCTTGGATTTTGGACTACCCCTTTGCTCGTCTCTTTGGATAACGTTTGCTGATGTTTTGACCCATCCCTGTGTTAAGAAAACTCTTTCGTCTAGCCCTGTTCAACCTTGTTTGCCAGTCAATGCTTGCCCGTTATGACCACATCTCTATTTAATAAAAGCTTGCACATGGATCCACATGTCTCTCTTAGTCACTCCATTACAGAATACTTGGCCCCACAGGGATCCAGCAGCTTTTCAAATAGACATTGGCCAGGTACGGACACAACAAAAATATTATTTGCCCTTAAACAAGGCCTGCAAAAGCTGGAGAACCATATTTGCCAATTTGTAGCCAGCGTTAACTATTCTGATCTCCCAGACTGTCTTTTGATAGAGATTTTTTGTGATGGCATGAATCAACCTCTAAGCTTAGGGGGTCCATGTTCATCACTCGTTCAGTTTATGGAGTTTGCTTTGTTGTCTGTTGGGTCCTCTTTTACTGTGGGAGTCACAGAAGAGACTGCTTGTGTTTTCTGTCTTAGACCTGAGGGCCGTTTTTTCAGTGTATACTGTTGTATGCATTTGTTATGATAGATCCAGACTAGTCAATAAAACCCCACCTATGTCATGTTTGGTCTTTTTGAATTCATATTTTGATTAACTAAAATATGTTGTATATTATATATGTTGACACCTGTGCAACATATTAGTGTTTTAAGAACATTAATTAATGTGTTTGACAATATAATATATTTGTCTTGCCCTTGGATATTTTTGTTTAATAAAACTCGCGTTTGGACTTGAGTCACTGTTACAGTAATTAAAAAAAAAGAAGAAAATATTTAAAAATTTTGCAGGATTTCTGTTGAAACATCATAATTTTACAATGTAATTTTATGATGACAGCGGCCTTTTGTTTGGCCAGTGTTTCTCCCTTTGGTTTGATGTCGGTCTCAACATGATCTGTGTTGTGTTTGCTGCCCATCTCATTTTTTGCTGGAGCATCTGTAGTTCATAGTGTCTCGTCATGGGAGCTTTCTGAGAATGACCGTTGTCAGGCGTCACACTCAGTCTCCTAGTGAGATACAGGTGCTCGAGGGACTCAGATCTCCTTATGAGCACCACAAAGCATGTGGTTTACATGTTGTGTGTTTGTTTTGATCAGGCAAGAGAGCATCTGTGCCTGGATCTGGGATGGGTGCAGCATGCTGGAGCAGCAGCTCAAAAAGAGGTGAAATCAGACTAATTATCACAGAACAGTCAGTGTTTCAGGAATATCACAGATGGGTTAACGTAGCTGGTGTTTCTCAAGGAGCAGAGCAATCAGAGGGTGTTGATTAATGGATCAGAAGTTAATCAGAGCTCTGATGCAGCACCAAATACAAATGGCAAGGTAAACACCATGCGATGGACAGATTCCTGCAGCTAAAGGATCGTGTGGAGTTTCTCAACAGCCTCATCTCTGATCTGGAGCAGAACCTGGACATGGTCCATAAAAACCTGTTCTTGTGGAGACTGAAAAAATTCTCCTGTTCCGTTGTTGTCTCCTTTTCTGTAGTTTTAAATAATGATTTGATGATCAGGGCCTGTATTTATCAAGCTCTCAAAGTGCCATTTTAGTCTTGAAGGAAAAATCTACTTCCAGAACAAATATTTACAGATAATGTAATCAATCCCCTTGTCATTCAAAATGTTCATGACTTTCTTCTTCAGTCGTGAGGAAAACATTTCAGCATTTTTCTCCATATAATGGACTGATATTGTGCCCCGAGTTTCAACTTCCAAAATACAGTTTTCAACCACATCCCAAATGTGGTTGTAAATGATCCCAGCCGAGGAAGGATGCTCTTATGTAGTGAAACGATCGGTTATTTTCATAAAGATAATAAAATTTATATATGTTCTAATGCCAAACGCTCGTCTTGTCTTACTCTTCCTGGACTCTTTTTGTTCCTGTTCATGAAAATTGTCGAAATGTCGAAAAACTCCCATCTCATGTTCTCCCTCAACTTCAAAATCACCTTATATCACTGTTTTACCTTTTTGTTAAGGGTGTTTGATCTTCTTTGCATGTTCATGTTGCAAAGACTGGGTCGGTACTTCTGCAGTGATGTAGGATGATTTTGAAAAGAGTTTTGAGGGAGTTGAGGGAGAAAATACAATTCAAGTTTTTATATATTTTCATGAAATTTACGCGAGTATTATGCTCTTTAAAAAAACACTCCTGTTATAATCAGTGAAACTGTCTGCACTATATGATGAATAAATCTCTCACTCCTTATTTACAGCTCCGATTTTGGACACTCGCCAACGCCCCCGCAAAGGTTCTGAAGCGACTCTCTGTGCTGCATCAGTAAAGAGGACGCCTAGGCTACATTTTTGACGGATAATAATAATAATGATGATGATGATAATGGTCTTGCTGTCATCAAAGGCATCAGCAACAGGCAATATCTCTGACTATCATCAATACACAGTACTATCGCCTGTTGGCATAGCCCTAAATTTAAGGTTGTGATGACGCTTTGTTTCGTTGCCATAATGTATTCTCTTAAAAATCCTATATTGCCAGATGTGTTTTGAATGTAAACTCCTATGAGGAATTTAACCATCCAATGTATTCCAATCCAATTCTAAATAGCAGTAAAAGGTTTTTAGCAAAGAGTTTTCTCTTAAAACATATTCACAAAGCTGCTGAGACAAACTTATACTAAGGAACAGAGAGAAGTCTTAAGCTAAGAGTAAGCACGGGGTTGACCTCGTTGCTATGAATGATGTCAGCATGATTACTAACCAGTGTTGGAAAGGTTACTTTGGAAATGTAATAGGTTACAGATTACAAGTTACTCTATTTAAGATGTAATAAGTAGTGTAACTTTTCAATTACTTTTTTAAATGATGTAACGTTACTTTTGATTACTTTTCTAAACTTCTAATATTTTTAACTGTTAATCATTTTGAAAAATTTAAACTAGGTTTAAAGTTAACCTTGCACTCAACACTGATTACTGTCATACTTTCAAAATCCTTTATCACTTGAATTAAGATTATAATACGTAAGGGATAATATACATCTTTACCTTTTATCTTTTGAGATAACAACTGGCTGGATATACATTATCCCACTTATTACACAGCTGCTTGCCAAAAAATAAAATAATAAGACACAAAACACTTGACAAAATTAAGAAATTGTACACATAGTATTGAATAGAGTTTTAATTTTTTATTAGCCAACCAAATTAAAGCTTCCACCAAGAAAAACTATCATGCATATAGAGCCAACTTGCCCAGATGAGTCTGTGTTATTAGCTTTTACCAGTTTGTTATTGGGGAATAACATGCCTTGGAATGTCATGACTGACCAATCAGAATCAAGCATTCCACAGAGCCCTATACTAATTTAATTTAAAGCACAGTCACACAAATTCGGAATTTAACACCTTACCTACTTTGAGATCATTCTGAGGTTAAAAACAGATTTGTAATCATGACTAGAAAGAGTTTAACAGCTATAATACTGCTTTTAAAAATAACATGTTTGCATAGTTATGACAGGAAACACTGGCATCTAACAATGTCTTGAAAAAAACTTAATCTTAAAAAAATATATATAAAAGTATATGGAAATAAAACAGTTAAGAATAAGCACGTGTCCTAAACTCCTGGGCCCGTATCCCTAAAGATTCTGAGAATCCTCTCAGAGAGCTCCTAACTTAACCTAAAAATTCCTTGCCAGGAGTTTTAGCTTAGAAGTGATTCCAGAACATTTTCAGTGAACTCTGAGCAAGGAATGGATGGAAAATCCTATCTTAGTGAGGAGGTGTGGTTGACCCCGTTGCTAGGTATGAGTCATCATTTCAAAAGCCGTGATTGGTTGATCCTACAAGTTTGATGAAAATGAACTTTTGGTGATAATGAGCAAAGGATGTACCCTCAAATCAATAAACATAATTATACACTCTAATCTTATGCAGACTGTAATTGTAAATAATATTTCACATTCAAGAAAATATCTGGAAAATGAATAGTAAGCTGTAGGGGTTATAGCCTAACATTAGAATCTAAAATATGTGAAAACTTAAGCTCATTACACCCTGTTCAAATAATGATTCGTGTCTTATTTGCTCATATTAATATCCTAGCTGGCATATTTTGTACTTTCACTCCCATATGGACCCCATTGAAAACAAGATGGCCTATCTCAAGGGGCTGTCCTTAATGAAGTAGAAATTACAACGTTACAACTCAGTGTGGTCTTAACGAAGGTAACACGGCTCAGCTTTTATCAATGTCTGTGATTGCTGGCTGGTCTATTTATGAAGGCTTGTTAACAAATATCCTACAAACACAGAAAATGCATGATCCAATCTGTAGCTTCTCAATAATTCCCTGTCATACAGTGTTTGCAGGACATCTCTCCTGCCTCCTCTGTTGGCCATTTTGTGCAGCTGCTTAGGGGAACTCCTAAGCCACTAAAAGTCCTCTTCCCTGCTCTTAGCAGATCTCGCCTTAGGAGCCCTTTTAAGCGCTAGGAATCTTGAGGAATAACTTTTATATTAACTGGGATTTTCGTGTCACTTTTAGGGGAAATTCTAAGAAAACGTCATGACTCTGAGAATTTTCTTAGAATTTGGCCGCTAGGAGCCACTTTTTGCACAAAAATTCTTTAGGGATACGGGCCCTGAAACGTTGGTCTCATTTTAGAGCAGTCAAAGCAATTTTTTTTTAAAAAGTCAATTAAATCTGTATGTCTGTATGTCTGTGTGTGTGTTTGTAATCATTAACAGTTTCAAAAATAATTTCAAATAATAATTTTTTCTCAGTAACTGTAACTAATCAGAGTTACATTTATTTTGTAATTAAATTACGTAATTCCATTACATGTAACTAGTTACTCCAAAACACTGTTACTATGCACACAGTGATTGTCAGAGATTTTGTCATAGAATATTATGTTGCCATTCAAATAAAGCTTTAAAAATAAAAATGTTGCCACATTAAAATAAACATTTTTAAAATGCAGGCTAATTGTCAGCGTCTTACATAAACAATTAGCGGATATGCATATAAATAGCCTTTTAATTAACAGAGTAGGATAATCATGGCTAAAAGTAAGACATGCAAACATAGAAGATAAGCAAACTTGACACAAGAACAGCTGTTTTCTTCACCAAATTGTTAATGAAAACAAAAAACAAGGATATAATCAAAATTTGGATTTGGGATAACCTGATAACCAAAACCAAAGATGCGTGGGAAAACAGGTGCAAATAAATGTTTAGGTTTGGAGGCAGATTGCTGGCAACAGCCATTTTAGCTCTGCTGGAAAATAAAACAAAACAATAAAAACCATCACAGAATTTGTAATGGTTATGATGGAAATTGTACTGGATTTAATTAATGGTAACTATATTGGTGTCTGTTGGTTCCCTATCTGTCGTACACTCCGAGTTGTGTCGAGTAGTGTACGACACTAGGGGTCGCTCTTGGGAGCCCAAACACCTCTGACAGTATAGAAAACAGGCCAATGAAATTGGGTGTGCAGATTTCACAGCTGGCCACGCCCCCGGCCATCCGGGTACAAGTAGGGCAGCCTGTGCATCTGCTCACTCGTTCTGTTCTTCGGAGCCGAATGCAGCGTCTCTGCGTGAGAAGCGGCAACATTCACCTCTTTCGTCGTTGGATCAGCAGCACAGGCAGCGGTCTCTCCCTTCTCATACACAGATAAGTGTTGTGAGAGTTCCCCTGCGTGCGTCGACGGCGATCTTGAAGAGGAATCTTCCTTCTAAGAAGGTATTTCTCTGAAAGAGCTAGCGCGGTGGGATTGTGTGTTGATTAACATATCTTTCCCTCCGTGCCATCCTGGTTGCGGCTTACCTTCCCGTACGATCAAACACGACGGTTGTGTTCAGTCTGGAGTTATGCTCACGCTGATACAGCCTTTGTTGTTGATTCATGTTTTGCTGGCGAGAACATGATCATGGACGCGCTTGCTCGCGAGCCGTGTGCTTTTCACGAAGCCGCGGCTCACCCTGACTGCTTCCGCTACGGTCCTTCTATCTCCGGGTACGAGGCCGTTGCTAGGGGCGTCAGTGGCGAGTATTAGGAAGCACGGATGGTTTCGCCGGGTGAAAACCCCGCGAACCTCTCGCTCCTCGCGTCCCGCGGTCGAGCTTTCGGACGAGTTTGTTAGTCTGTCTCAGTACAGCTGACTTTCTTATTCGGAGCTTCTAAATGGGCAGAAAAGGTTAGCGGCAGCATCGCTAGGAGGGCGTTTACTGTTTAAAGCTGAAGCTTCAGCTGAGCAAACCTCTGTGGGGCGTTGATTCTCAGTTGGAGGCAGACGCTAATATGGCGGTCATGGAAGGGCTGGTTAATAGACATCTGGGTAACGACCGGTATGCTCGTTTCCAGTGCCTGTTTTCCGAAGGTGCACGAGAGGTTGATGGTATCGCAGAAAGTCTGTTTAAAAAAAGAGAAAACGGGTGGGACGTGATAGTCCAACTTCTCCTCCTACACCATCCTCGATGGGGGTCCAGCGAGGGGGTTTCAGTGGTTCACAGGGCGGAGGGAGCGATTGAGGGACACTGCCCTCAATACGCCGCCGCTTGTTGGGTTCCTCGCATGACCCCGTCCAGATCCTGTAAGTTCTTTCCGGGCAAGGCTTGCATGGCTTCTGGACAAGCTGCGTCCGCCTGCTGCGATTCGATACGAGGGTGGTGCCAACCTAGAGCTGCGGGAACTGCGTACGATACCGATTACGCTCGGTAAGCAATGAGGTTGTGGCGCACGCTCTGGGGAGGGCGATGTCCACTTTGTTGGTCCAGGAACGCCACCTGTGGCTTCACCTGTCGGAAATGCGGGAAATTGGAAGTTCGCTTACCTATTACTTGCCAGTTTGCGCATGGAACCAGTGTCAGCTAGAGTTTCAATCGCAAGCTCTGGTCGGGTGTAGAGCTTGCTTAAGCGCTTCCCCTAAAATGGTGATTACGCTTCTAAGTTCAGTAGGTTTCCTGACGCGAACCCTGGACACCTTCTCCATCACTTGGCACTTCTGGACGTGGCGGAGTTCGGCGGAGGAACTCGCTGCAAAATCCCAACACAAGGTATGGTTACTTTACTAACTCTTGGTCGGATTTGTGCCCCGTATGTAGTGGCTCCTTATGTGGCCCCATATGTGTAATTCCACCTATAACTCTCTATGGTGCGGTGTTTCCCCTAATGACAGGTTTGTCTCTAGGATCTGAATTTGGTAGTCTCCCCTAGCGTGAGACCCACATCAGGTCCCATATCTAATGATATTCACTTTATACCCCCTCTCTGGGCAGGTTGTGAGCTCCGTAGTGCCTTTTTTCCTTCGGGAAATAGTCACTTCCCCAACGTCCGCCAAGACACTCAGCCGCTCCACTGAGGCAGGCCCGGCTGCAGGACACTGCTGTAACAGGTCAGTTCTTGGACGCTGGAAGGTCACGAAGAGGTGAGTCGCACTTATGTTAACACGCTGGCTGGTTACTATCTGCGCCCGGTCACTCGTGACGCGACCAGACTTGTGGCGTGATTTGACGGGGACCCCTAGTGTCGTACACTACTCGACACAACTCGGAGTGTACGACAGATAGGGAACGTCTCGGTTACGTATGGTAACCCTCGTTCCCTGATGGAGGGAACGGAGACGTTTCGTCTCCCATGCCACAACTCTGGACCGCCTCTGAGTGAGTTGAGACGCTCGGCTCCTCAGATCAGAACGAGTGAGCAGATGCACAGGCTGCCCTACTTGTACCCAGATGGCCGGGGCGTGGCCAGCTGTGAAATCTGCACACCCAATTTCATTGGCCTGTTTTCTATACTGTCAGAGGTGTTTGGGCACCCAAGAGCGACCCCTAGTGTCGTACACTACTCGACACAACGTCTCCGTTCCCTCCATCAGGGAACGAGGGTTACCATACGTAACCGAGACGACTCTACTGGTAATTGGTCACCTTCTATTGGTGGCTTGTTAAAGCCACAATATCCTAATGGAATACGTCTCAAAACACTACAGGAATCTATTTTGATATTGATATTTGTACTGAAAACCATTATAATTTTTGTGATGATTTGTATTGTATTGTTTTTTGTTTTGGGTTTTTTTTCAGCAAGGAGGATAGTTTGTGATTTGGTCTTAGTGACTTAGGAGTCCTTTTCACTACTCCTAACATTTCACAGATTTAGGAGCTAGTTCTAGTGCTAAAATGTTTTGAGAAATGCTTCTAGTGCAAAATATTAGGGGCCGTATGTATAAAGCTCAAAGAGTAAAATTTTAATCTTAAGTGTGTCAAAATTCTAAGAATGACCTTATTTTACTCTTATTTCTAGACTTAAGAATAAAAGTGATTCATAAATGTTCCTAAGTGTTAAGACTATGTCTCAGCTCCTAAATTATTTAAGAGAGCTGAAGAGGCCTCCTAGCCTAGTTAGGAGTAACAAGATGGCAGCAAAGAGGAGGAGACACACACTTTCTAATAAACATATGATGTATTGGAGTTATATGATGATATGGAATTGATAAAACTATACAAACTTCATCATCAAGCAGTTATTTTGTAACTGAAAAGAAAGTTGTAACTAAGAAAGTTAATAACTTATTACACTCTACAAATTAATGCTCTAACTGCAGAAATAAAAGTAGTAATTAGATTTTTTTCACTGGAAAATTGGAAAAAATTTAGCAATGCACCAGTGATGACACAGTAAGCAGGGTCTTAAATATTGTGACACTGACCCCACCAAACACAACAGTGGCCAAAAGTGATGTGTGGAGGGTTTTAAATGACCTCATTAAACAGTCATTAAATGTAGCTGATGAGGATGAGGCAATAAATATATCAGTGGGAGAGTGTTGTAATCTAAATAAGGTTTGTCCAAGAAATTGATTTTGCTGCTAGGCTTTTGAATAAAGTCTCAAAAGAAGAGAGGAAGTCACTAACAGTGTCGGGGGTAACGCATTACAAGTAACACAAGTTACCTAATAATATTACTTTTTTCAAGTAACTAGTAAAGTAACGCATTACTTTTGAATTTCTAAAAAAATATCTGAGTTACTTTTTCAAATAAGTAACGCCAGTTACTTTTTTCCCCATTTACTGATTGACAAGTCTCCTGTCGGAAATTGGGAGTAAAAATGACGTTACTATATTCTAGACTAAATCTGAACATCTGAATTCATATCACTCTCAAAAAACTGATTCAGTATTCATCAAAATTAATAAAAACAGTGAAATGCAAACAGCAAAAATTTATGTTAAATAAAACAATATTCTTTATGTATTTAATCCCATTTTATTAACCAGTGTCTTTGCTGCTGACCTTCAATGATGCAATTCAGCCATACTAATAAGCAAACATTACTTTAGATAAACTAACATATGTGCTTCCTTTTTTATAGCTGAAGAGTGATCTCCTGCATATACTTTTCTTTCTGCCTGAGGTGAATTCATTTCACTTTTGGTGTAAAAGGGCAATTACATTAGAATTTTTTTATATTAAAAACAAAGAAGCAAGTCCTGCCCAGAATTAAAAAGCAATGCAAAAGTAACTTAACACATTACTTTCCATAAAAAGTAACGTAATTAGTTACTTTTTCAGGGAGTAACGCAAAATTGTAATGCATTGTTTTTAAAGGAAACTTTCCCCAACACTGATATTAGCCCTACAGTTACAGCATGAAATAATATTTAAAGCTATAACATTTTACATTAACCTATTTTATTTCACATATTCTGATTTTTTCCTCACAAACGCAAGTTTATATCTTAAATGTACCTTTTTTATTCTTTTATTCCATGGCTTCCATTGACTGCCACTTGAAAACTGTCATTTTCAACAATCAGATGGACTCAGAACAGTCGATTGGTCTATTAGATCTTAATTTATTTGGAAGATGCCAGATCTTCTTATCTTAATAACTGATCTCTGGCTAATTTGGTTCTTCAAATGAATTTGGTGATTTGATTAAAATATCTGGTGTTATAGCCCTAGGATGTATGTTATATTAATATTCATTGTTGAGGTGATTTCCCGCTCTTTTGGGCATGGTTATGTTTCCCTGTGTGTGTTCTCTCTCACTCTTGTCTTGCTTGGCAGTTGCAGATTGCCCACAGGTGATGCTCATCAGAGACTGAGCTGCAGAGACACAAACCACACAAAAGAGCAGAGAAGCAATGTGGAGTGAGCTTCATTTCTTCCATACTCCAGTCTTGTTTTGACTGTTTCCTTTTGAGACATTACCTGTGGATTGTGGTGCACACTTGAATATTTATCTGTTAAAATATAACTCTTAAGTGCAAGATTGCCCAGCAGTGTTGTACTGAAACTGCAAATAATGTGTATAATTTTACTTTAAGGTATTACAAGGCATTGTATTTTATTTATTTTGTGTTATTTGCTTTGTGCTTAAGTTGTAAGCTGTAGAGAGAGGGTGCTATTTTATTTTGTACTTCACATTTATTCCTGTTTTTGGTTGGCGAGGGAGCTGAGGAAAGCTTTTGATGTTGATTTCTATATTTTTACCACGTTATCTAGTAGTTCTCCCGGTACTTTGCTGCTTTTTGTTTGTTGTTTTGGCCAGACACTCTTGAAAACATTTATTACTTCCATGTTTTTGTTGAACTAAATAAATTGTTATGCCAAATCAAGTAATTGTTACATTTCCGAGCAGAGGACTGAAGTGATTCCTCCATGTTTTACTTTTTGTTTATTTCTTCATTACAAGCTTTTGTTTACTTTTTACTCCTGCCCCCAACCTGAGACTGGGGAATGAGAGTGTAACACTGGATTAACCCTCAAAGAAAAAAAATGAAAAAAAAAGAACAGTGGAAAAAAAATTCAAGTTGTAGGAGTCCTGTAATGCAGAAATAAATGTGACCCTGGACGACAAAACCAGTCTTATGTTGCACGGTTATTGTCATGAATCTGGTCGGTGTCCCGCTGTCCGCCCACCACCAGATGTCACTTTCACCCCATCATTACACTCTGACTCCTGTACCACTCCCCGGACTACATCTCCCGCCATGCATCACGCTGATTGCGTCTATTCATGTGACCAATCAGCAGCTCTATAAAAACCCTGGACTTTCCCCTTGCAAACCACAGAGTATTGAGTTGTTATTGTTGTTCTTTGTTCTCTCGCCTGGCTCCCCCGTTTTTCGACTGTTCGCCGCCTGCCTTTACGGACTATCTATCGTTATTGGATTATTCTCTACGTTTTACCTGTGATATACCTGTCTGCTCCTGTTTTGACCCTGCCTGTACTACCATGTCTTTGTCTCGTCCCAATAAAAGCTTGCAAGTGGATCCGCTCGCCTCTCGTCATTCACTCCGCGTTACAGTTAAATTTGTAGCAATAGCCAAAAATACATCGGATGGGTCAAATTTATAAATTTTTCTTTTATACCAAAAATCATTAGGATATTAAGTAAAGATCACGTTCCATTAAGATATTTTGTAAATTTCCTACTGTAAATATATCACAAATAGTTTTTTACGGTTTTGATATTATAGGTTTTAGGGAAATGTTGTAATATTGCAACATTGGGCTCCTGGGCAGAATTTAAATTTTTACTCATTCTCACATTCTGAACAAATGTTCAGGACATCAAAAGGTTCATTTGCAGGTTTTAATGCTTCTGTAGCATTATATTAGTGATCAATGTTAATATGTACAATAATAATGATACAATAGGTCATTTTTATGAAAAATGTATTTATTATAAAATATTTGCTCAGATTATACTTACAGAACCTAAATGAATAGTTTTCATGCATATGATGAAAGTTATCACTTATATCGGAGTCCATCTCAAAGTGACTGTTCCCATTATGGACAATACCTGTGACATCATACACATGATGAGACTGTCTTTCCTGGCTGATGGCATTCTGAAATAGAAAAAAAAACACTGATTATTTTCTCTGTTAAATCATTTCAATGCAAATCAATCCCAATCAGACTTACACATTATCCCAGTTTCCACCGCAGGAAGTTTCCCCAGAAACTAGGGACTAGTTTGAGTTATATTTGCATCATATATATACACTCAGGCGCTGTCAGCGGGTGCTCAGTGCTGATGTATCCTGACAAGAGCAGCCTCAACTCCGCTAGTCCTGACATTTGTTGCTGGCTCTGACGTTTCTGTAGTGGTTAAATATAAGATATAATTAAGTTTGAGTAAATCTAACAGGTAATTTTTTGGTCTTTATTCTATTAAAATATTGGTGTTAAAATGAAAATGAAAAGGGGCAAAACTAAAAAAAAAATATTTTGTTTCATTGTAATGTATGTACGTTCCCTGAACTACTTCTCTGAAGCTATTAATGTGTCAGTGGTGTTTGATATTTTTTGTCTTATTGTAAATACAGTCAGGAAAATTGCAGTAGCTAAGTCGAGCTGACTGATGTTATCAAATACGCTGCTGTTTGCAGAATTACGGACTGGTGTCATCCTGTCGACGGGAGTTCACACTCCCGAGTCGAACTTGCAAAGTCCGAACTACCGAGGACACAAGTCCGAAATTTTCACACTTGGTATTGAGAAATGCGTGCAGACCTAAGTCACCAGACTATTTGCATAATCTTCTCTGTACTTGGAAACGCAGACAGCAACAGGTCTGGGGGGAAAAAAGTTCCTGGGACAAATTGTTCCAGGTAATTTCAGTGGAAAAGCAGCTATTGTAAAGAATTCACCCATTCCACAGAATTCACACATTACTGTCTGATAGCTTATTGTGCCCTTACTTAAAGCAGGCAGATATTTTGGCAAACAAAAATACAAAAACAGGACTGGGTTAAGTATATTCTTTTATAAATGATAAGATACAGATAGTTTCAAATATTGCTACACAAATTCTTTAACATTCTTGAGGAAATCATTCTTCAAATTATTTAATAATCATTAAATATTAAGGGAAACTCAAAATTGTAACAGACATTTAAAAGTTGAACAGATTTCCAGAATTTCTGGCCATGAATTGATCTTGGTGCTTGAACGGTGTTGGCTGCCCAAGCATAAATAAAGTATTTTAAATAGAATTTTTTTGGGCACCAACCAGGATTAATCCTGACAATTTTTAAATTAACCCAGGATAGCTGTCACAGGCATGTGGGGGAATGAGGAGTAGGACGAGGAGATCAGGAACATAAAATTTTTATTGAAATAATCCACATTAGGAACAGGAACAGCAAGGAATCCACATGCAAACATAATGCAAAAGACTAAGAACAGACAAACCAAATGGGGAACAGAACCAAACTTAAATACACAAGCTAATCAGACGAGGACAGGTGTGAATGATTAAACAATGACGTAATAATTAGAAACGGAACAGGAAAGACCAAAAAAGGGCATACACGGGTAAAAACCACAGAAACGGTCCACAGGGGTGTGACAATAGTCAAAAAATAAACCACCTGTTACCAAACCAAACTGTATATTTACAATGTTAAAGTGGCTGACAACAATACATATTCTTATTAGCAATACAACAGCCTCATTTTTGAACTGTGCAGAGCTGTAGCTGAATAGTTAGGCCTACTATGCTACTGTATTGTAATGCTGGTCATTATGGTGGTACTTCGAAAGCCAAATATTTTCTGAGGTGGTACTTGGTATAAAAATTGACAACCACTGATCTATACAAAGTGACAATTTACAGCCACTTCCTTTCCAAGTATCGATCAATTATTATGGTTATTTGTTGCAGCCCTCGATGCATTTTTTTATTTTTATTACTAGTATAATTTCCACACATTTTACATTTTAAATTGTTTGGTAACTTACTTCAACTGAGCCTATATGTGTCTTTAAGGAAAGCCAAAGATATAACGTGTGGCTAAGTATGGTGATCCATACTCGGAATTTGTGCTCTGCATTTAACCCACCCAAGTGCACACACACACACAGAGCAGTAGGCAGGTGTGTGTGTGTGTGTTTTTTTAATTATTTATTCATATTTATATTTATATTTATTATTATTATTATTATTATTATTATTATTTTATTTTTTTATATATTTTTAATTTTTTTGCAGTGCTCAGGGAGCATTTGGGTGCTCAGTGCTCAAAGGTCTCACCTCAGTCATAGTATTGAAGGTCCACCTACTATCCCTGTCGGTAACGAGACTCAAACCTGTGGTCTTTGGGTTTCTCAGACAATTTTCTCTTTGCTGTTATAACTCAGTTACAGCAGCCAAACAATATCTAATGTTTAAAAGTCAAGTGTCCAGAGCCCAACTAAAGCAAACACTGACCACTGTAATAGTAACATAAAAAACTGGTCCAACGAATCCATTTGATCCTAATGAAGCTGAAAATGCCACCTTTGGTCTGTCTAAAGAGAACATATAAAAGAGAAATCGCTTTTAGATTTTGCAAATAATTACAAAGTAAATCCTTCACCAAATGTGTGCCAGTATCTTAAGTCTTCAAAAACATCAGTCTCACCTTGGGTTTCCCTTTTGATTTCCTTAATCTGAACTTCACTGTTGGCAAGTCTGGACATCAAGATGGTGGTACTTTCCCAAGATGGCGGCGCGGTCAGATGCAGTGGCTACTCCGGGTCCCAAAAACTGTGCTTTTATGATTTTAATGTCGCAAAACCTTTTGGAAATCGTTAATGCATACAACCACCAACTCGCACCGGTGGCCACTGAAAAGCCCCAAGGCCACTGTTCGCTCGCTGGAAAATAAACTGGACTCTGTTCAATGCAGTCGCTCTACATTGCACGAGGCAAGGGATTGTTTTGTGTTTGTTTTCACTGAAACATGGTTAAACAACAACATTCCCGACTCCGCCATTCGAATACACGGGCTATCCTGCTACCGAGTGGACAGAGATACAGCACTGTCTGGTAAGACTCACGGGGGAGGACTGTGTTCATATCAACAAGGAATGGTGTAACAATGCTGTGGTAGTGACAAAACACTCTTGATCGCTGGTGGAGTTTATGTTTGTGAAGTGTCGGCCGTTCTATCTGCCGCTGGAGTTCACGGCTATTGTGATTGTTGTGGTTTATGTTTTGCTGTGTGAAAACGCTAAGAATGCGCTTTGCGAACTGTAGAGCACCATCAGAGAACAACAAACCAATAACCCCCACGGCTTTTCCATCATTGCCGGCGACTTCAACCACGCAACCTTAAAGACCGTTTTAAAGGCCTGTAGTCATTTAGTCTTGTAATTTTGGATTTCTTTGGGATGGGGATGATGGTGGAGTGTTTGGAGCATGAAAGGACTTCACACAGCTCCAATGATCTGTTGAAGATCTGTGTGAAGATGAGGTTATTACACAGAGATGTTATTACACAGAGATTTGAAATTAGAACAGAGATTTGAATTTATTAGCTGATGATATGACGTGAATGATTTAATCATTTTTTTTTTGTCTTTTGGAAGGTGTATTCAAAATCCACTTGGCTCAAAAATCTGAGGCACGTGCCCCCTCACTTTCAATGGGCATGACGCACATATGTTTATTGTATATATCGTGTTTTCCTTTTTTTTTTCTTTTTTTTTCTTTTTGTAGTTAATACACATTTGGGTTTGCATTCAGTGTTGATATTTTTTATTGTGCCTGCACTGGTTCAAACAGGCTTAGTAAAGAGGTGAAAGAACAAACTTTATTAGTGTAGCCTGCCTTATTTAGGCTGAGCATTAAAACATGAACATGTAAAGAAAATCTAACATGCCCATGTTTTTCCATTTGACCATTATTTAGAGGTAGTAATGTATGTATGAAATGGACAAAAACAAGTCATCACTTATGCATGCTACACAAAACTTGCAGTAAATTATTACTCTATAAGCATTACAACTAACAGTAAATCATATATTGCATTGTTTTTTAAATTATTCACTTGTTTCTGTCTTCGACATTGACCAACATGATATGTTCTTCTTAAAAAAAAATAAAATAAAATACAGTACAGAATGCTGGACCTAAGTGTGATAGTAAGATCAGTGAAAACTTCTCAGAAATAACTAAGGGTTGCTGAAGCAACAAATAACTTCTGCGGAAACGAACACTGCATTAGTACTATCCACTATTGCACTATTCACAAGAACACGCACCCACATTATTCACACCTCAAGACATGCACACACACATTGACATTAACCACAAAGTCCAGTAACAGCCACATCCTCATGCACAAACCGTCTACCCAACAAATGAAACCACATTTCACTTCACATATAAACATGAGGCCTTCTGTAGGTTGAGTCTGTAGAACGCAACACTGGAAAAATAAACATCTGTTGCTGCTAATATTTATTAGAAAATTACACATACTGTCATTCTGCAGGCTTTGTAGCTCAAGTTTTATGTGTAGTTTTAATTTGAATTTACACAATTAGAATAATGGCCATCATCTCGCTAAATAATGAATTTGAACTGAATGCACTGAGGAGAACAAGGAGCTACATATAAAACTAAAACAAACAAACAAACATCCTGCTAAAAATAAATACTTGTCAACAAATATCTGAGTCATTCCAGTGTGAGGTTTCACATCAGTCACAGTAGGGATGTTGCAAAATTTTGTTTTTATATGTAAATAAGTGCTTTTTTTTTCAGAATTTGTGCTAAATTCGGTTAATGTATGACAAATATCTATTACACGTACATGAGTTATTGGATTGTTGAGAATTATTAAGAGCTCAGATGACACTATAGACTCACAAACTAAAATGAAATGCACAGAAACCCTTTGATTAGAAATTCCTAATGCCCCATGATGCTTAGCTCACTCTAAATAAGCACATGTTTGTCCTTTTGGTCGTTATATACAGTAACTGAAACATGCATTAACATTCAGGATCTTAGTAATCAAATAATGAAAAAAATCTGCAGAAAAAAAAAGTTCCCTGTATTTTCCAGAATATAAATTGTGCTTTTATCATTCCAAGCATGCTGCGGCTTCTTCTAAAGCTACTTTGGCCAATATGATGCAATTAACGTCAAGTACAAATATTAGGATAAAGTAATACGCTAAAACTACGCTACACTTTACATTAAATGTTACACTACAAAAATATTTTTTAATTTAATTTAATTTAATTTAATCCTTATATACACATCCTTTAATGTGGTAGAAAACACTGCAAACCAGATAAGCTGTAGGTCAGTGATCAGTGTTGTGGAGTAACTAGTTGCATGTAATGGAATTACGTAATGTAATTACAAAATAAATGTAATTGTAATTAGTTACAGTTACTGAGAAAAAATGTGTAATTAAATTACAGTTACTTTTAAAAAATGTCAATGATTACAAAGGGGTTACTTCTGAATTTTTCCCACCCCCACATACAGATTTAATTGACTTCTTTCATAAATTGTATTGACTGCTATAAAATGAGATGCCAATGTTTCAGGAGTTTAGGACACATGCGTAACATGCTTGTTCAATAACTGTTTTATTTGGATTTATGCATAAACTTAGTTGTTTTTTCCAAGGCATTATTAGATGCCAGTGTTTTCTGTCATAACTATACAAACATTTGATTTCAAACCCAGTATCATAGCTATTAAACTATTTCGTGTTATGATTTTAAATATAAAATTGATACTTTATATAACAGTTTGAACAAAAAAAAAAATGAATAGAAAATCAAAGTCATAAATCTAAACAAGTTGTGTTCCAGATTTGAGTCCAATTTACGCTATGCATAAGCAGAAAACAGAAATAAACGTCTCGGTTACGTATGGTAACCCTCGTTCCCTGATGGAGGGAACAGAGAGGAGCGTCTCCGAGCGTCTCAGCTCCCTCAGAGGCGGACCAGAGATGTGGCATGGGAGACACAACGTCTCCGTTCCCTCCATCAGGGAACGAGGGTTACCATACGTAACCGAGATGTTCCCTATCTGTCGTACACTCCGAGTTGTGTCGAGTAGTGTACGACACTAGGGGTCCCCGTAAAAACACGCCACATGTCTGACCGCGTCACGAGGGACAAGAGCAGAAGTAACAAGGCAACGTGTAACGTAAGTGCAGCTCACCTCCTCTGTGACCATCCAACGTCCAAGGACTGAACTGTTACAGCATAGTCCTGCAGCCGGGCCTTCCTCAAGGGCGGCTGAGTGCCTTGAGATCGTTGGGAAAATGCCTACTCCCGAAGAAAAGACATTATGAAGTTCACGACCTGCCCAACAGGGGGGGGGTTCAGAGTAACATAGTTAGACATGGGACCTGAGGTGGGTCTCACACCCGGGAAGACAGCCAAACTCAGATCCTCGAGAACCTGTTCTCAGGGGAAACACCGCATCATAAGAGTAATAGGTGGAAATACACATATGGGGCCGCATAAGGGGCCACTACATATGGGACATAATCCAATCAAAAAGGGTATTCATACCTTGTGAAGGGATTCCATAGCGAGTTCCTCCACCAGAACTCCGTCATGCGCAGAAGTGCCAAGATGGAGAAGGCGTCCAGGGTTCGCATCAGGAAACCTACTGAAACTCAGAAGCGTAATCACCATTAGGGGAAGCGCTTTGTGCAAGCTCTACACCAACCAGTGTGCTGAGTCAAGAGTTAGCAACCAAGACTCTAGCCGACACTGGTTCTGTGCGCTAATTATAAAATCTGGCAAAAGTGTTAGGTGTAGCCCAACCCGCAGCTCTACAGATGTCTGTTAATGAGGCCCCATTCGCCAGGGCTGCCGAGGCGGCGATGCCCCTGGTTGAGTGGGCTCTTACCTCCAGAGGGCAGGGTAGGCCTCTGACCAGGTAGACCGTACGGATTGCATTTACCAGCCAATGGGAGATCCTCTGTTTGGAGACAGCCTTCCCCTTCTGCTGTCCTCCGTAACAGACAAAGAGCTGTTCGAACGTCTGAAGGGCTGCGTTCGTTCCATGTAGATGCGCAGGGCACGGACTGGGCATAACATGATCAGGTTGGGGTCATCTTCCTGGGAAGAGAAAGCTTGCAAGGTCACAACCTGATCTCTGAAAGGAGTGGTAGGGACCTTGGGCACATATCCAGGCCGGGGTCTCAGGACAACGTGAGAATATGCTGGTCCGAATTCCAGGCACGAACTGTTCACGGAGAGGGCTTGGAGGTCTCCCACTCTTTTGATGGAAGTGAGCGCAGTCAAAAGAGCCGTCTTGAAGGAGAGAGCATCAAGTTTGACTGACTGAAGGGGCTCGAAAGGATCTTGCTGTAGACCTTGGAGAACCACAGCAAGATCCCAAGAGGGGATGAGATGCGGCCGAGGAGGGTTCAGCCTCCGGGCTCCTCTAAGAAACCTTATTATCAAATCGTGTTTCCCCACCGACCTGCCCCCCCACCAAGTCATGGTTAGCCGATATAGCTGCGACATGAACCTTGAGTGTTGAGGCAGATAGGTGCCTGTCCAGGCCTTCTTGAAGGAAGGATAACACTGATTTGATGCCACAGCTCCGTGGGTCCTTCCCGTGAGAAGAACACCAGTTCACAAAGATGCGCCATCTCAGGTCATACAGCCGTCTGGTGGAGGGGGCTCTTGCCTGTAGAAGTGTGTTTACCACTGAAGGTGAAAGGTCTCTGAAGTCCTCCTGGTCGCGTCCAGGGACCAAAGGTGGAGGTTCCAAAGATCGGGGCGCGGGTGCCAAATTGTGCCCTTCCCCTGAGAAAGGAGGTCCTTCCTCAGAGGAATGCGCCAGGGAGGAGCTGATGCCAGGAGCACCAGATCCGAGAACCAGGTTCTGTTGGGCCAGAAGGGGGCCACCAAGAGAATCTGTTCCTCGTCCTCCCTGACTTTGCACAAGGTTTGTGCGATGAGGCTCACCGGGGGAAAAGCATACTTGAGTCGGTCCCTTGGCCAACTGTGTGCCAGTGCGTCTATCCCGAGGGGGGGCCTCGGTCAGACCGTACCACAGCTGGCAGTGGGTGGATTCCGGTGAGGCAAAGAGGTCCACTTGTGCCTGGCCGAATCGATCCCAAATCAGTTGGACCGACTGAGGGTGGAGTCTCCACTCGCCTCCGAGCGAAACCTGTCGCGACAGGGAATCGGCCACACGATTGGCTTCGCCCGGAATGTGAGTGGCTCGTAGAGACTTGAGTCTGTGTTGACTCCAGAGCAGCAGGTGGCGGGCTAGTTGTGACATGCGAAAGGAGCGTACACCGCCCTGGTGGTTGATGTAGGCCACAGTCGCAGTGTTGTCGGACCTGACCAACACGTGCTTGCCCCGAATCATAGGATGGAACCTCCTCAGGGCCAGGAGCACTGCCAACAACTCCAGACAATTTATGTGCCAAAACAGTCGGGGGCCTGTCCAGACCCCGGAAGCTGCCTGCCCGTTGCAGGTGGCACCCCAGCCTGTCTTGGAAGCATCTGTGGTGACAATGATGCGTCTGGACACCTGTTCCAGGGGAACTCCTGACCGTAGGAACATAATGTCTGTCCAAGGGCTGAGTGTCTGGCGACACGATGGTGTGATGTTCACCCGAAATGTACCTCGACGCCACGCCCACCTGGGGACTCGAGTATGAAGCCAGTGCTGCAGCGGTCTCATGTGCATCAGACCCAGCGGCGTGACCGCGGCTGAGGATGCCATGTGCCCTAGGAGCCTCTGAACCTGTTTTAGGGGGACCGCTGACCTGTATCTGAGTGTTGCCGCACACCTCAGAACTGACTGTGCACGCTCCGGGGGAGAGACGTGCAGACATACTGACCGAGTCCAGCTCTACACCGAGAAAAGAGATCCTCTGTGCCGGGGAGAGTTTGCTCTTTTCCCAGTTGACCTGAAGCCCCAACCGAGCCAAATGGTTGAGAACCATGTCCCTGTGTGCGCAAACCAAATCCCACGAGTGAGCTAGAATTAGCCAGTCGTCGAGATAATTGAGAATGCGTATGCCCATTACCCTGAGGGGGGCAAGGGCGGCCTCCGCTACCTTCGTAAAGACCCGGGGGCGACAGGGAGAGGCCGAAGGGGAGAACCTTGTACTGATATGCCCGTCCTTCGAAGGCAAACCGCAGAAACGGTCTGTGTCTTGGGAGGATTGAGACATGAAAGTACGCGTCCTTCAGGTCTATGGCCACAAACCAATCTTGAAGTCTGACACACGTGAGGATGTGCTTGAGGGTTAACATCTTGAACGGGAGCTTGAGCAGGGCCCGATTCAAGACCCTCAGATCCAAGATTGGTCTGAGACCGCCACCTTTCTTGGGTACAATGAAGTAGGGGCTGTAGAACCCTTTCTTCATCTTGGCTGAGGGGACAGCTTCTATCGCACCCTTCGCCAGAAGGACTACGATTTCTGCTCGAAGAACCGTGGTGTTGGGGCCCTGAACCGACGTAGTGAGAACACCACGGAACTTGGGTGGACGCCGCGCAAACTGGATGGCGTAGCCGAGCCGAATAGTCCTGAGGAGCCAGCGGGAAGGATTGGGAAGATTTAGCCAATCCGAAAAATTCTCCGCTAGGGGTCTCAGAGGAACTAGATTCGGTGTACCATGGGTGGGAATACCTTCGCTGAGAAAACAGTGCGTGGCCGGGGGTGAGAAGCCCCGAACCACACTGGCTGTTTTGCCCAGGGAGACCAACTCGTGAGAGCTGTGCAGATGATCCGCCCGAGAGGGGAGATCGTCTGAACGAGCTCGTTGTTTCAGAGCATACGGGGGTACAGGTGTCGTGCGGCCGTATGCTTCTGATAATGGAAACAGCATCCGACCGTCGAGTAGAGGGTCGGAGGTGCTGTAAGTTGTGCCCAGAGAAGAAGGAAATTGCTCTTTTATTGACCATGTGGTAGCCGTCTGCCGTGCGGCAGACAGCCGGATAGAAGCCGAATCCAGCGCTCGTCCCCTCGTCGAGTGCGGAACCGGACAGGTCAGATGATCCTCCTTCCCTGGGCTGCCCGTCTCAGGCTTTGAAACGTGGGTTCTTTGAAGCCTGACGTGGGTTCTACGAGAACTAGTGACCTGAGGGACGGGCCTGAGTCGGTGCCACCTTCCTGAGCTGAGAACTGGACCGAAGGGAGGGTCTGGCTGCAGGACCGCCAGGAAATGGGAGCGTCAAGAAAGCGTGCTTTCTCGGCATCTCGCATCTCGGCCAGGTTTAGCCATAGGTGGCGCTCCTGGACCACCATGGTGGACATCGCCCTCCCCAGAGCCTGCGCTCTAACCTTCGTGGCTCGTAGAGCGTAGTCGGTCGCAGAGCGCAGCTCGTGTAACAGCTCTGGGTCAGGAACACCCTCGTGCAGGTCTTTGAGAACCTTAGCCTGATAGACCTGCAATATCGCCATAGCGTGTAAGACGGAGGCAGCTTGCCCAGAGGCCGCATAAGCCTTCGCTACAAGCGTAGACGAAAACTTACAAGCCCTGGACGGGAGTCTCGGGGGGCCCCTCCAGGAGGCGGCGTTTTGCGGGCACAAGTGCATCGCAATCGCTCTCTCCACCTGGGGGACCTCCGTATACCCCCTCGCTGGACCGCCATCGAGGGTGGTGAGGGACGGGAAGTTAGCGTGCCGTGAACGAGCCGACAGAGGGGCTTTCCACGACTTCGTCAACTCCTCATGCACTTCCGGGAAAAACGGGACCGGGGAGGAACGTGGCCTTGAGTCACGCCCACCCAGGAACCAGTCATCCAGCCTTGAAGGCTCAGGGCTGGGCGGGGGAACCCACACAACCCCAATCTCCTTGGCTGCCCGTTTTAGTGCGGCGGCCATTTCGGCGTCCGCCACAGACTGAGACTCTCCCGCCGAAGCGGCAAGTTCAGCCGTGACGTCAGCCTCTGACAGCTCTCCCTCCGATGCTACAGACTCCACCTTTCCCTCAGCAGGAGCCCCGAACAAAAGATCCAGCCCATACTGAGACGAGCTTTCAAAATCGTCCTGAGACTCGATCGGCGGGCACACAGGGTGAACGGTTTGCGAGGACATACCCGGCAAAACGTCGTCCCCCTGCCGCTCTTGTTCAACGCACATCGCTGCGGCCTCGTACCCGGAAGTAGAAGGACCGGAGCGGGAAGCAGTTGAATGGCGCCGCGGCTTCTTCGAAAAGAACGCGGCCCGAGAGCGGAGCGTGCCCAAGGGCATGTCCTCGCAGTACTGACAGTCCCCATTAACGAACGCTGCTTCAGCATGCTCACGCCCCAAGCACTGAACACAGCGATCGTGCCGATCGTTAGGGGGAAAGGTAGAAACCGCAACCAGTTGGACACGGACGGAAAGGCATAGTGAAACACACAATCCGCCCGTGGAGCTCTTTTAGAGAAAATTTGCTCGATTAGAGGAAAATCTTCTCCTGAAGATCGCCGTCGACGCACCCAGGGGAACTCTCACAACACGAGCCGTGTCAGAGAGGGAGAGACCGCTGTCTGTGCCGTAGATCCAACGACGAGAGAGGTGAATGTTGCTGCTTCTCACACAGAGACGCTGCATTCGGCTCCGAAGAACAGAACGAGTGAGCAGATGCATACGCTGCCCTTTTATACCCGGCCGCCCGGGGCGTGGCCAGCTATGCAAATCTGCACACCCAATTTTCATTGGCCTTTCTCAAAACTGTCAGAGGTGTTTGGGCTCTCAAGAGCGACCCCTAGTGTCGTACACTACTCGACACAACTCGGAGTGTACGACAGATAGGGAAGCGAAAATTAGCTTTATATGCCAAATTGACAAAAATGGCACCATCTAGCAAAACTTTTGCCAACAGAATGAAAGCCTATTAACAAATATTACATCATTTTATAGTTCAATGTACCTGGGATTAAACATAGCACTTTTAATGGGTTTCAATGAGGACATTTTTGTCCAAAAAAACTAAAATGGACAAAAATGTCCATAAGGTTGCACAAGGGTTAAAGTTACAGTAAGAAAACAAAGAAAAAACAGAGAAAAAGCCATTCTGAAGAATGTTTCATGAATTTACAATGCTTTATTGCTAATAGAAAAATTAAAAAGTACATGATGAAAAGACATTTTTATCATTATAGAGTAGATTTGTACATACACTGCCAACACACATTAATGTTCAAACAACATGAAAAAGTGAACTTAGCATCTGATCACCCCTTTAACAAAAATTGCACTTTATTCACTTCATTTTTGATAAAGTATGCCAACACCGTGAGAGCATTACTAACGAGAGTAGAAAGTGTCCGACTTGACAGCTCCGTTTTCAACTCTGCCCGTGACTGCTCTCGGCTACTCTCGTTGATCACCGTCTGTAGCCGTAGATGAAGTTGAACACACCTATTAGGCTCGTTAGAGATGAGCAAAATCTGTGCAGAACTGATTGCCGGTAAGAAATGTGTCAGAGTTACGTCTGCCTTGCTCTGATGTCATGCTGACGTGTGCCAAAAAACAATGGTGAGGCGTCTGTGTCGGATTGAGCAGTTGGGCGCAGTAGCTCTCCACCGACTGCGCTGACCAAAAGCACGATGGTAAAAACACCTGGATGACGACACAGCTTAAAGCTCATTGGTTCAGACAACCGTGATGTTGCCATTCTTTTCTAAAATGTTTTTTTTAATCTAACATCATGTGGTTTTGTGTTTAAATTATGCATGAATATTCCCAAACACTATGCCAGTGTGATCTTTGCGTGAGATATGTGATTGTTGTATGTGATTTCTATAAAAATCTAAAATACACGTTTGTATTAAAGTAAAAATGGATGATAAATATGCCTTTCGTATGGAATAAAATAGCAAGCACCATGAGTGTCTTGTTCATCATATATATTTCACATAAAAACAACAGAGCTGAAATTATATCCTGTTTATCAGGAACACACAGGGTTCCCGCGGGTCCTTAAAAAGTCTTGCATTTAGTTGTATCAAATTTAAGGTCATAAAAAGTCTTAATTAAGACTTTCTTGTACAAGACTTGATTATGATTAAGAGGTTTTAAATTTTAGGCACGAGAAGACCAGAATTGCGATACAGCTTAGTGTAACGATTAAACTTCAAAAGGCTGTGATTTTGTTAAATAAACACGAGCGCTGCACATTCAAAGTCCGGTGCTGAGCTGCTTTGTGTACTGCCGATACTGGGAAACACATGTCTGCAGTTCCGAATGCGCCGTCTGCTGGCAAAGATTGAATGTGCATTTTCAATAAGCCTGTTGTTTTGAGTAGGGTATTCTTACAATACAGGAGGCTGTACTTTCAGAACTGCGTTTCTAAGACCCTGTAGTTTTTATTATTATTATTTTTTTATTATTATTATTATTTTTTTTTTATTTGTCATATGTATGCATATGTTATGTATAACATCTCATACTATTTATAGCACTTGCTATTCAATTCTGTATATTATTATTACATTTATGGAAATACTGTACGTAGTTGTTTAAATGTTTACACTTTATTATTGTCCTAACCAACTCCTATCTCTAAACTTACCCCTGGGTAACCCTCTTGAAATATTTAACCTAATTCATTTCAGCATATTCTAGACTTCGTGTCTGATGTGTGTCCCACTTAACAGAGTGCAGTAAACAGTAAAACAATTGCTGTACAAATTAGTGTGTAGTGTTGTTTTTGGCAGCCTGTTTTAATTTTAGTTTTAGTCACGTTCATACTCTTTTTAGTCTAGTCAAGTTCTAGTCGACTAAAAGTCTGAGCATTTTAGACTTATTTTAGTCAATGATCCTTGACTATTTTCGTCTAGTTTTAGTCGACGAAAACTGATGACATTTAGTTTTAGTCAATGAAAATTGTATTTTAGTCTCTTTTTAGTAATGCAATTCTATTTAACCCAGTCAATATAGTATAAGTATCTAGTAGTATAGTCAAGATACAAATATGCGCACGTGATTGGTGTATGTCAAGCGGTGAACACAAAACTTTCCCTGGAGTCTGCCATTGCTGCAATACGGCGCATATTCTCTCAGACACAAATCTACTTCAACATGTGCTGATAATGACATATAACTGTCTAATAGTCTTCATAATTTGTAATTTCAGGCCTATAATCTCCCCCGGTCCATGAGTGGGGCTTGAGGAAGTGACGTCCCCTGCGTCTGCGCAGTGCGACCTGATGCAGCCCACTTCAAAAATACTGCAAAATAATAATAATAACGTGACTAAACAAAACTAAATATCGTTATAATATTTCGTTTCGTCTCGTTTTTGTCAACGAAAATGAAGAGACATTTTAGCATAGTTTTTATTTTGTAAACCACATTTAGTCTCGTTTTTATTCGTCAACGATATTGCATTATACATTTAAACACGACCAGCATTTACGTTGCGTCTCGTCTCGTTTTCGTCACATGATAAAGGTTCGTTGACGACAATATTTAGTCATAATTTTCATTGACGAAAGCAACACTATTAGTGTGTTTATTAGTACTTCAATAAATGTAAAATAATTTGAATACAAATACTAATTTACAGCATCCAGCAGCACAACAACCTGTTCTGGACAGCTAAATAGGCCAAATGAAAATGCTGACACCCCCTTGAACATTAAGAAGATAATTCATCATAAAAACCTAAACACTAACATGCATTTGTATGTTTTTTAAATTAATAAAAGTACTATTTTGACCTATCTATTTTCTTAAAAATTGGTACTTTTAAAGAAGTTTTTGTGAAAATTCTGAACTGTAAATCAGTTTTTACAGTAGTTTACAGTCATTTTACAGTTCAATATTTAACCGTAGCCATTGCCCTGCCTTGCTCATATGGTAGGGGTGTCAACAATAATCGATTCGGTGATGCATCGCGATGCGGGGCATGAACGATTCAGCATCGATGCGGCAAAGTGCCATAATCGATTATGTCACTGTTTATTTTCTGGCGGAAAATAAAGTTGTGAAGTTTCAAATACTTTCGGTTCCGGGGGGAATAACAACAACAACGAGCAAGATGGCTGAGGCGGAGGGAGATGACCACGATAGACAGGTTATTAAAAACGCGCCCAAAGCTTGGAAAGCAGACATCTGGGCACATATCGGATTTTATGAAGTGAATGGGAAACTAGACAAGTCTTACGCGGTGTGTAAAATCTGCCACACTAAAATCAAGCACGAAATGGATCTTAAGCAGAGAGAAGAGAAACATTTCTCATTCAAAGCACTGAAAGCACTGATTTTGATTGTTTTCTTTTTCAGGTTTGAAAATGCCATATCCAATACCCTGTACCATTTTATTTAATTACATTTTATTTAATCACATTTTATTTAATTTAATAACTTTTATGTCAAAGATACAGGAGACACATTGTCAGAGTTCTGTGTGCCATTTGGACTGTTTATGTTTGTTTTTCCCATTGTGCCCATATTTGGTTCTTCCTGTCCTCATTTTGTCCTGATTAGTTTATTTACTACACCTGTCTGTGTCTTAATCACTACCCTTTATAAGTCTGCTTATGATTTGAGTTTGCTGTCGGTCCTTGACGTTATTTGGATGTGTGTGGATTATCGTTCTGTTCCTGCCTGTTCCTGCCTGTTCCCTACTAAGAGTTATATTAAATTGTTATTTGTATCGTATCTCGTCTCTCGACTCATCTATCCAGCACGTACCGTGACAGAAGGACCGACCCTACAGTTTATCCCCGGCGTTTCCCTGCTTTATTTTTTCCGTTTTTTTTTCTCAGTGTTTGTTTTTTTGTTTTTCGTTATGGATAACCCTGCTGTCCTCCTCCTTCTCCTGGAGCAGGGGAATCGCTCTCTCGTGGACCACACTAGAGACTTTGTCCACCTCGTACCACTCACACACTTCCCGGACAGCAGCCTTTGCACATTTTACCGTGCAGGACTGAACATCGCCACGAAAGCGCAGCTGTCCGGGAGGGTCCACGAGAGAGCTTCGCCGACTACATGGAGTGGGTGCTGGTGTCCTGTAGATCTTCGTTGACCGCGGAGGATGACACCAGCCCCACTCAAGACCCAGAGCCCAGCCAACCAGCACCCCGACACGCGGAGTTTGAGCCCGAGCCCACCGCGGATGACGAGCCAGAGCCACGAGCGACAGAGCTAAAGATCGCCACAGAGCCAGAGCCCTACACATCCGATCAGGTGCGAGAGCCGGCTACATCTACCATGACGGGGGAGTGCAAGATGGAGCGTGTGAGGGCTATGGAGAGCCCTGCCCACTGCACCACTGCTGGGGGTGAGCTGGATGATAACTCTGGGGACTTGATTGACTTTTCTACGGAAGATCTAGAGGATAACTCTGGGGACTTGATTGACTTTTCTACGGAAGATCTAGAGGATAACTCTGGGGACTTGATTGACTTTTCTACGGAAGATCTAGAGAATAACTCTGGGGATTTAATAGACTTCTTTACAGAAGTATCTACCTGTCTCGTTATGCCTGCCTGTATGGAATCCCCACCCACCCTCCCTCTTCTGCCTATGTCAACATCTGTCTGCTCACCGCTGTCCCCTGACAGCCCCTCTGCTCACCCAGATCGCCTGGCAAGCCCACCACCTGTGCAGTGGGTGCGTCCGTGGGTCTGCCAGCTTCCATCGGCGTCAGGGCTGGAGGATCCCTCATCTCCGCCTCCAGCCTCAGAGTCCAGAACTCCGCCTCAGACCCTGAACCTGCGGCTTCACCACGGCTCTCAGCGCCCTCGTCTCCATGGACGCCCGTCGGTCCACCAGCTCCACCGGGCTCCCTCGTCTTTCCGGCTCCGCCCTGGTGGCATCGGCCCTTCATCACCTCAGGACTCTGTTCCTACGGCTGCGCCTTGTCACTCCGTCCCAGTGTGCTCTGTGGACCTCCTTCCTCCCTCTGGCACAGCCTCCATCCTCTGTCGCTCCGGCTCCGCCGCGGACCTTCGGATCTCCGCCTACGCCTCGGTCGCCAGAGCCTAGGGCTCCGCCTTGGCCCTCCGGATCCTCGGTGTCGCCCTGGATCTTCGGCTCTCCGTCTCCGCCTCGGGCTCCTCCGCCAGCTCCTCCGCCAGCGGTTCCGCCTCGGTCGCCCCCTGGAGTCGTCAGCCTTTTCTCCACCATGGCTCCTCCCTATTTCGGCTCCACCGTGGGTCGTCATGATGGCTGTGGTCTGGGTCTCGCATGGCTCCTCCTGCTCCGGGTCCCTCCTGAGTTCTCCCTGGCTCCTCCCTCCGAATCGTCACCACCCTGGACTTTGTTTATTGTCCTCCTCCCGGAAGACCGTCCGCCACCAGAGCCTCCTCCCACAATGACTTTATTATTTTCACTCCCGGTTGTTGTTAAAATAGTGCTACTTCCGGGAGGGGGAGTAATGTCAGAGTTCTGTGTGCCATTTGGACTGTTTATGTTTGTTTTTCCCATTGTGCCCATATTTGGTTCTTCCTGTCCTCATTTTGTCCTGATTAGTTTATTTACTACACCTGTCTGTGTCTTAATCACTACCCTTTATAAGTCTGCTTGTGATTTGAGTTTGCTGTCGGTCCTTGACGTTATTTGGATGTGTGTGGATTATCGTTCTGTTCCTGCCTGTTCCTGCCTGTTCCTACTAAGAGTTATATTAAATTGTTATTTGTATCGTATCTCGTCTCTCGACTCATCTATCCAGCACGTACCGTGACACACATAGCAGCCAATAAAATCTGTTGTTTAATATCTGCTTGTATTGCCTCATGACTGATAAAAAATTTGCCTTGTGTGCAGTAGAATTTTGATGGATCGCAATGCATCATAGAATCGAATTGAATCGAATCGTTACCTGGTGAATCATAATCGAATCGAATCGTGAGGGCAGTGCCAATGCACACCCCTATCATATGGTATTAATTTTATTTGTGCAGGTCTTAAAAAGTATTAAATCTGAGCTTAAAAATCCTTCAGCAACCCTGAACACAGCAGGTGAGTGTGATAATGCGATATCCGCCTTTGATCTTGTAGGTATCTGTTCTGCTTTGAGAGGTCAGAGCTGTTCATCTAGACTGCACTTTTTTCACTCCTCCCCTCACTGCAGCCGCCTACTCTTGCCTAAATTTCAGGCAAGGCCAGGCGCATCTCAAACAAGCCTATAGTTTTCATTGTTTCTTGTTATGTGATTGCCATGTGACCCTCATGTGATCATGGTCATGTGCTTCCCTAGTCTCTATGGCTACCCTCATGCGTTCCCATGTCAACTGCCTTCTTCCTTTCAGTATGAACACATGCGACACACTGTTTGGTCAAAAGAATATTTTGTGAAGCAGTCAAGAGCAAATCAACTAGATATGCATGAGCAGAATTTATTGTTTGCAAAAACAAGCATAAGTTCGTGATAACATACATTTATCAGGCACAGATTGCATAGATATCCTAATGTGTTTGCCGGGCCAGCAGAATAAATGCTCAATGAAATTTATGAAAGGAAAATCATTCACTAATAACACATCACGGTTTGATTACTGATGTAAGCAGGAAAAGCAAAAGTACTTATTTCCTATTAGGCAGACAGAAGGAAACCACAACATTATTGTCCACACATTTCCGGCATTTCATCTCTTGTTGACTGTTTCTCATACACCGATAAAGAGGCACTATCGCATCAATTTTTTTAAATTCTGTTTCGAGATCCTCGTCTATGTCCTTCTGCCAGATCTCTTGAAAAACAAAGGCATTCATTTTGCCTTTTCTTTTATTTATCCAGTTTCTAAGGCCTTCCAGAATATTGTCTGCACTCTGAAGGCATGTTTTCACACAAGGTGAGTTGTATGAATAGAACACTACACAGCTGTCTTTTTCTCTTGTCTTTGCTAGAAGTTTGTCCATGGGAGACTTTCCTACAGGATAGAGCAGAACATGCTCAGAATGTTCTGTGTTTTTCTTATCTATTAGAACTGGCCGTGAAGCAATGACATTTTTTGGCTCTGTGCAAAGTACACATTTGGCACCTTTATTGAGAAGCGCTTTTACTTGTGCTGCATCATCATTGTCGAACTTATTTTTGATTTCAGTCTTACTATCTACACAATAAGCCGGTGGGAGATAGATCGATAATGCATACTGAGCATCAGCTCCTTCTTTGGTCTTTGGCTGAACTCTGAAAGACAAAACAGCATAAGGTTATTGCAATTATCATAAAATATTGTATTTGCCTTGTGCATTTTCTCATTCAATTTTGCATGCACAATTCAAACTGAATAAATTGATTAATTCATCAACTTCATGTGCAAATGTACCTACTTGTCATAAAAATACTGGGTCATTTTAGCAAGACACACAGTGTTCACATCCTGAATGCCTTGAACACACAGATGAAGGAGGCAGAGGAAGATGACGAGACCCCGCAGTGGTACCACAGACGCCTAAAGTGAAAACATCACTCATTTCAACACAAAACTTGACTTCAATTCATGATCTGAAGAACCGGAGTGTTTAAGGGAGTACTCACACATGTTTGCCACAAACCAAGCCCAAGCACAATTGTCCCACTTCCCTAACAGTAGCGACCATGCATTTTGTTAGGACAGATTCTTGGTCATAGCACTAGTTTATCAAAAGTGTTTTGTAAGCTTTATATTCTAATCACTGAACACATGCAGAACACTTTTGGCAGAGGTTGCTTTATTCAGTCTGACGATAACAGACTTTAAATGCTATGACACACAGAAGATCTACCTTAGAAACACAGGGGGCGGGGGGTTACTAATATACTAATTATGAAACTATAATTACCAAATGCATAGGCTTTCTAGAATTAATATGATGGTACTATAGTAGTAATTTAAGACGTGCGTTTCATAATTTTAATTGTAACCTCTGACACACAAACGTCCCACGCAAGCAGTGCAACTAAAAATGCAGCACTACTGAGTATGATGAAATTATTTTATTTTATATTTTAAATTATTTTTAAAGTATATTAGCATAAAAATATGAAAAAGTTTTTTGCTACACATTATCATTAAAATGTCAAGTATGAGTATATGAATTCACATATATTCAGTTTTGTTGAGTGTGGTCACAGAATGAGTAAACTTGATGGTCACAATAGCGACTGTTGGGATAACTGAACTTAGATATACAACATAAATGCAATTGCAGTTGTTAGTGAATATTGCACTAAAATGTTGCAATGACAAAATATTGCAATATTGTTAAAAGCTACAATTTTGCAAATAAGTTACAAAACTGATGTTGTAATACTGGTAGCACTATTATAAAAATTTGATGATATATGTGACAAAAAGTAACAATTTTGAAATACTTTGGTGGTTGTATATTTTTTGTCATTTATCTCAGTATTCCTCTCAGTTTTGTATACGTGTTTTTTATGCAAAGTAGTAATCCTAGAATGTGGGTTAAGATATATAACACATTTTAGGACTGCAGGCATATGTTAATTCAGTACACATATTATCCCACTGGTCACAATTGTGACCAACCATAAAACATAATTTTCCACACACTTTATCAAAAAAAAGCAACCCTGGACCCCTGACACACACTAGCCAATCACATTAAACTGTTTACATATGACCACAAGGACCCTATAGTTTTTTGTATTATTTTATTTATTTATTATACATTTGTATGCATTAGCTTCTTAGAGAATTGAATAGCAAGTGCTATTAAATGGTATATGTTATTATTTTTTAAAGAAATATGCAGTTGTTTGTAATCACTTATTGTCCTAACCAACTCCTAACCCTTAACATACCCTTAACATTGGTAACCCGACTGAAATATTTAACCTAATTTATTTCAATATATTCTATGTATATTCTGGTTTTAAATTCAGTTTTCTTGTAAAGACTTGTATCTGTCATCTTTGCAAGACTTGTATCTCTTCAGTTCATTAGCCGCAGCACAGCGATTCACGTCTGATGTGTGACACGCATACAGTGCAGTAAACGGCAGAACAATTGCGCTACAAATGAGTGTTTATTAGTACATTAATAAATGTTAAATAATTTGAATACAAATACTAGTGTATAACATTCAGCAGAAGAATGAACTGTTTTGCACAGCTAAATAGGCTAAATGGAGATTGCTGACACCACCTCGAACACAAGTTCACACCAGCTCTTACATTAAAAATAAGATGGAAAGATAAAAAATGAATAGTTTTGTTCAGGTTTCCTCTAGATGGAGCTGTCACAAAAAATAGGGTCCTAGAAACTGCAGCCTCTGGTTGCATCGATGCTGAATCATTTCTCGATTCACGTTGCAACGATTTATCATCCCATCCATAACATTTATAATTTTTACTTTGTGTTACTTTATCACACGCTTTCGTCACCTCAGCCACTACCTCATCAGTACTGAACTGGTGCCAGCTCTACACTTACTATAGTACAACAAACATTAAAATCCGCACAAGAACATCATAACAGTAAGTAAATAGAGACATATTTGGATGAACTAAACCTACAGAGAAAAGTCATTTTGACACGGTTTATGATTAAATATGTGATTGATTGCATCATCCTAAGCATGAAGGCGCTGGAGTGGCACACCTCAAAGTGAAAGTGCACACAGTTGAATCACCATATCTTATCTTCTTTAGTACTCTTTAGTATTATTTACAGTGTTTTAGATGATTTAGTATTATGACATAGGTCTAATGTGCCGGGAGTTTTCCCCGGTGGGCTGGTGGCCAATGTGGGCTACAGATTCATATAAACATGACAAAAACCATAATATTGCATCTCTTTTTTAATGTGCCTGAGGCTTATCTGTGTTAAATGAGATCTGAAAGCGTGAGTGTGCTGTGCGAGAAATGTTTAATTAGTTTCAGTGACAGTACTACATTAAAGTATAATATAACATAGTCCTGATAGTGCCAAATGCCTGATTTTACCAGTAAAAATTATCCTACATCATTTATTCCTATGTATTTAGTCAGTGACAGAGTGCAAAACATAAGGGTCCAACAAATTTTAGCTTCACAATCATTAATATATTTATTCTGGTTTCAACAAGTCTATTCAAGTCCACCACCCAAGTCCATAAGAAATGTAGGAAATCGACAGTGCATTTGACCATATATAGAAGTAATAATAATAATAATAATAATAATAATAATAATAATAATAACAATAACAACAACAACAACAACAACTTTATTTTGGCTTAAAATATTATGATTGTATTGCGAGTTCATTATCGAGGTATGTACTGCATGATGACATGATTGTATTGTTACACGTCTAATAATTAAAACGAGTTACCAGAGTGTGACGTCTTATCCTCATGATGACTTACCATTTTATTTGCTGCTCAGAATCAGAAGGTTCAGAGGTGCTGTGTGAGTCTGTGGTGAAGCAGGAGTGATGAGGAACAGGAAGCAGGTGGTTTTTATTCTAACACTTGACCAACCCTCATCTTCAACACCAATAAAAATGGTCCACACTTGCATGACTCTATTAATAATGTGACTGAACATCTTTGCATATCTCACTATGAAGTTTTCATGAAACATTCTCTCCCTAAAAAGTTATTGAATTAAAATATAACATATCCATATCTGCAAGACAGACTAAAAAATATCTTCCAAAACTTACTGCCAGATTCTGGAAGATAAATTATTCAAACAGTGGTACAAGAGGATGTCATGCTGGTCCTTCAAGAATTACTTTCAATCTGTCTGTCTATAAAGACTACAAAAATCAGACTTTATGTATTTTATATGATTCTTATTTAGTAGGGGTCATTTTTTAGGAGTCTCTGGGAACCTGACACCTTGCACTTCTGGAGACTACAGGTAGGTTGAAGTTCTGGAAAATGGTGGCACTGGAGAACAAAGGATCCCTAATGGATTCACATTTAATTCTTCATCTTAACTTTTTTTTTTCTTTTTTTTTTGCAGTTAACGTATGTCTTTCCACCTCCACCTGTTTTTGTCTGACCCTGCTGACCCAATGACCCAACTTTGCAATTTCTAGTATTGCATTAGTATAGCATACTTCTCATCTTTTTTGGCTCATTTTTTTCTGTAAAAGAAAACCGGTTTGATAGAAAGCATTGTCACTTCCAGCCTTAATGAGCCTTATTGTATCTTAAGTTCCCTTTCTGTCGTTGTGTTTGGGAATGTGTTTTTGATGTGGGTCACTGTACAAAACTACGTGCTTTAAACTTTAAATTGTAAAACGATGTATGGTTGGTAAAGCGGGATCAAGGTAAGTTTTTATTAAAGTTTTTTACATACAATAGAAACACTGTGATGATTGTGTTTTCCAGAAATATAAAAAACAAGTCAAGACGAGCATTTATGTATAGTTAAACAATTGTTGGTGAAATATTTAAGACAAAAATGTATCAAACATAATCGTTAAGCAACAGTATAAGATACTTGTCAAAATCTGTAATCTAGCATTACAATTTAAAAAAAAGTGTCAAGTTACGCCGATCTAAAACAAAACGAAGACACGTTCTTGTAAAATAGCATATGGTAGTTGTCAAAATCTCTTGCAGTATTAAAAAAGGTAGAGTTGGTTACTGATATGAGAGTTGAAGTAAAAGAAAAAAACGTACACTGTTCAGCAAAAAAAAACATCCTCTCCTTGGTGCCCAAACTGAAAATGAAGTTAGGTGCACAGCAAACAAACCCCGCCCCCCTAACACAACCCTAACACCGTAAGCTGAGGCCAACTCAAAGATTTAAATGTATGATTAAAGAATTAAACAAAATAATATAATTTTTTTAATTAAAAAAGACTTTTATTTTAATAAAGCAATGACATTTCTTAATTGATGAAAGCATTCTTTGTTTTAACATTAATACAGGTAGTTTTCCATTTTAAAGATCATACCAGCTTCCTTTTAAACAAACTTCTCCTATGCTACAGGGATATGTTTTTATTATTTTAGTTCATTTTATTTAGTTATACACACTTAATTCAGTTACAAGTTTTTTTTTCCTCTGTTTTTTTTTTTCTATTAAGTCATTTTAATGTATAATAATGATAATAACAGTGTTATAATTTTATTTCTTTAGTTGACAAAGCATGGTACGCTATGGACCAATCAGACATACATTAAATGTTACATTTAATAAATAGTCTTTAAACACAACAAGCAGCTATATGCTGGAGGTTAAGTAAGTAAATTATATGTTTTATGGCTTGCTGCATTTTAATTGTCTGCATATGATTCTACTATTAGACTTTTAATGAAATACATACCTGTATGCTTTTAACTTAATCTAAGTTAAATGATTTTTCCATTTGCACAAAGAAATGTCTGCAGTTAAATTATGTCAGAGTAAAAAAGTATAAAGGGAAAAAAGGAATCCCTCACAGGAAAATTAAATTTTCTGAGGTAACGTTACATCTTGGCTTCGCAAGAAATATATTTTTTATATTTCCTGTCAGAAACATTATCATTAACATTACATATATATATATATATATATATACATATACACACACACACACTACTGTTCAAAAGTTTGGGGTCAGTACATTTTTATTGTTTTTTTAAAGAAATTAATACTTTTCACCAAGGATGTATTAAGTTAATAATTAAAAGTTTATTAAAAGTTAATAATAAATAATTTGCACTATTATAAAATATTTATATTTTAAATAAACACTTTACTTTTTAAACTTATTCATTAAAGAATCCTGAAAAAAAAAAAAAAAAAAAAAAAAAAAAAAAAAAATCACAGGTCCAAAAAAAATTTGTCAGCACAATTGATATTATCCAACATTGATCATTCTAATAATAAATCTGCATATTAGAATGATTTCTGAAGGATCATGTGACACTTAAGACTGGAGTAACAGCTGATAAAAATTCAGCTTTTCATCACAGGAATAAATTCTATTTTAAAGTATGTTAAAATAAAAAACATTTTTATATTGTAAAAACATTTTGCAATATTACTGTTTTTTTTTCTATATTTTTAATCAAATAAATGCAGCCTTGATGAGCATAAGAGACTTCTTTAAAGACTATTACAAGTCTTACTGACCCCAAACTTTTGAACGGTAGTGTATATACAATATGAATATTCTTGACAATTTACTAAATGACTCATAGTTTTATAGTCTCTGACAGCACAGATTTTGATCACACTATATATATTTAA